>NW_017731355.1:7429255-7476791 GCF_001890085.2 Hipposideros armiger
GTCACTGGCCCTCATATGTGGGATCCGAACCGGGGCCCTCTGGCGTCCCAAGCCAGCTCTTAACCATCGCGCCACTCGGCCGGCCCTCTAGTCCTCTCTTAATGATAAGATTGTCTTACACAAATCACCTCTCTAACTTTTACTTTGTGCATTGTTAATGAGGGAGCCAGGCTAGGAGACCTATAATAGATTTTTCAGACCTCAGATTATGAATTTACCACAGGCAGAAATATCTAACTTTCTTCTTTCATTTTAGTCACTTAATTGTTTTATGAATAATAATAATTATACTAATAGTTAATAGTTAGTGAGTACTAAGTGCCAGACAGTGTCCTAAGCATTTTACCTAACTTTTGCACTTAATCCTTACAATAATCCACTGTTACTTTCCAACTTTTCAGATGCAGAAACTAAGATGCAGAGAAGTTAAACAACTTTCCTAAGATTACATATTTAGTGAGTCATAGATCCAGGAAGAAATCAGATAAGGGTGAAAGAAAAGCAAAGCAAGATATGATGATGGCATAATGTATTTTAAATATTGGCCTTTTTCAGCATTGTATTTTGCCTATTGTCTTCCCCCATATAAAACAGGCTCTTCTGTGCTTATGGCCTCATAGAATAGATATGACAGACAAAGCAGTCTTTTTTTGGCTTTTATCTTTCAATTGTTTAGGCTTTTAGAGGAACTGAAATTTCAGTTTATGTTTTGGGAGAAAACATAAAGAGTGAAGTTTACACACATGCACACACATACACTTGCACACCTACACAGGTGTTCAAACATGCTAGAGAGAAGACCAATGGAAAAGAAGCAATGAACGTGTAGATATTGTTGTGTACAGCCTGTATCTTGCTACCAAGCCCTGAAGAGGTGCTAAAATCAGCAAAGAAGTTTATGGAATCCAGAAGGATAGGGGCTTGAGCCTCGTTTCCTGGGGGAGGCCACAACGCAGAGAATAAACAGCCAGTACTCTCAAGGTCCAGGTAAGGTCTGCCCGTTCCAATGTGACACCGGAGCATTGGGATGCTTACCATCTTTCCAGGAGCAGCATTGAAAACCCAGAAAGAACTGTTGGACCTAGAAGGACACGTCTGTCATAGCATGGGTGCACAAATGACAAAAGACCAGATAGGGTAAAAGATACCTCCGGGGGCTGTCTGCAGGGACAGATGCCATTGAAAATTATGTGGACTGTCTCTAACATTTAAGCACACCTGTTGGATGTAACTTGGAGAAAATCATGTGGAAACCTGGTTGAAATTGGGTTTCTGCCATCATGGCAGAATTTGGGTTTAAAATAGAAAACAATAACATTTTATTTTCTGCATACTTGAGTTTGTGAAATTATATTTGTAACCAATAATGTATCAATAATTCCAAGTTCTGAGAGGCAGTGATTAATTTTCAGATATGGTATGGTTTTGTTTGTGCATTTATATATTTCTGTCAATGTCTTATATGCATAGAGAGAATAATCAGAGATTTGTTCAACACTCACATAACACTAACACCAAACACTGACCATTAAATAATTACAGCTGCATCTGTAGGAGTTAAAAATCGTTGAAAAACTTCATAGGAGCTCAAACAATAAAGTGATGCATTTATTTCTAGTCATGGATACTCTGACTCTGGCACTAAACAATTTAGAATTGATCAATCTCAATAAGAAAAGGGTATTATAAGGAGATGAGAGGTAAACCCTGCCAATACCTTGATTTTGTACTTTTAGCCTCCAGAACTGTGAGGCAATAAATTTCTGTTGTTTATGATTAAGCTAATCCAGTCTGTGCTCTTTGTTACAGCAGCCTTAGAAAAATAATATACAATAGGAATGTAACCGACAAGAAACCTGTAAGAAAAAAAACCAAAACCTGACAGACTCATCAGGAAGCGAGGGATATCACACAGTGCATTACTTCTTCAATGCTTAGCACAAACAAAAAGACACTCCTGGCCCAGTCATACCCAAAGATATTAGAACCTCTGGCCTCTGGTGAAGAATGTCCTCAATACTCAATGCTGGTAGAGAAAGAGCTCAACTTGGAAAGATGCTGCTCTTTTCTTTAATCCTTAAAGGAAGATGATTGGATTCTTTATTCCTTATTCACCTTTAAAGAACCCACAAAAACCACTGCTACAATTATATATACTCAGGGTATCAATACAGACATTTACATATAACAAAAGTTCAAAGCCCCATGGAAGTACTGTATATACTTTTAAAATCCTCCCTTTCTGGTTTAGAATAATAAACTGGACTCTTTTCACTCCAAGACAAAAGTATGTGCACATTACACTTAACAAATAGTAGAGTTACTATCTAGTTACTTGAAGAGTATAACTAACTGAAACTACCTACCTAAGATTAAATAGCTGGCTACATTTTAAAAATAATTTCCTAATGGTTAACTCTAGCAACCCTTAAAACATTGCCATAATATCCTCCAGAGAAGACTTAGATATGTATTTTTTAAGAAGCTGACTGGGGAGTTGCATTGTAGCTCATGATCAAATCTGTTGGTAAAGAAATATCTTTTTGTTTACATTTTTTCCTGATTGCCTAAGAAAAATTGTACTTCGCATTAATAAGGTAAAATGCAAAAGCCCTCAAACATTATATCTTTTAGAGGAAAATGGATATGTAGAAGTCCTTGGAAATAGTCCAGATTGTACAACAAAAGGAAAGAGATGCCAGGATAAATTCTTTGCATTAGTGTAGTAAATCGCACATATTAGGCACTGTCTATTTTTCTTTATCTTTCATTATAAAAATTTATATGAAGGAAGAGTATTTCATTTCAAACTAAGTAAGTTGAATGAGAACAAAGGGCTTTCTTCTTTAACAGTACCTCATATTTATTTAGTATTTGACACAGCCCTTCCATGTGTAGTACATCATTTGGTTTTGCAACAAACCTATGAGATAAGTATGAGTCGGCCAAATCTACAGAAAAAAAAAGAAATCAGAGGGATCATACAATTGGTAAGATCACCTAGCTAGGAAGTAGCAAAATTAGACTTAAACTCAGGTTTCTAATTCCATATCCTGTGCCTTTCAGTTTTCTTCCAGGCCATACGGAAGCCTATCTCTCACACCACATCTTTCAGGGGAGTTTGTCAACTGGGTTTATGTTACAATAAAATATAACTTTCCTGCATGATTCCTTGATCTTGAACTGTTGTAGCTGATCAAGGCCTATTTGTAGCCAGAGTATAAATGGAGGCAAATAATATACTTTGATCTCATTACACATGATCTATTTCCAAGCTTCAGTTCCTGTAGTATATACTTGCTAAATATCAGCTAATATTAAAGTGGCAGGAAAACATTTTACTCCATTTATTTTCTTGCTCGGCTAGAATGGCCAAGAAGAAGCAACTGAATTACAGTTGAATTTATAGTTACAAATTTTATCACCAGGAAACTGTTGGATTTGATGTTATCGTTTCTGTAATTACAAAAGAAATATCCATTCCACTGGAAGTTACCACAATATGGGAGTAATTGCTACGCTATTACAGAATAGTTGCATGATATGGTTATTCTTTTCATACAACTATAAATTATGTACTAAACATAATATGATTTATAATGAAAAACTTCACATGGCTTAAAGTAGCTACCAAATCCAAATGGAACTCTGTGGTTGTTGCAAAGTAATTACATAATTATTTAAGCCTCACAAACTTAGAAATTACAAAGTACTTATGAAAAGCATTACCACGGGAGTTAAATGGAACTTAAAATAGTTACTAACCCAATTTGGATAATGTTTTTTGTTGTGCTAAATGGCAATCCCATCATTATCTTCTTCTGAGATAGCATCTAATGTATTTTAACAATTGCTTTTCATTTGTCTTTATTCACACAATTCTAGACTCTCAGTGTTGGAGACAAAAAACATTTAGACCAATTCTTTACCCAAACTATGAGCCTATTCTATAGCCTTCAAGACAACTAGTGACTGGGCTTATTGAACCATGGCAGCCCAGCACTTCATAATTAAGTAAACAAAGTTAGTGACTTGGTTAGGATTCTTTGGATGCACGTGATAAGAGACTCAGCTCACACTGGCTTAAGCCAAAGAAGAAACTGACAGGCTCAGGTAATTGAAAAGCTCAAGGTTATTGGCTTCAAGGCTGGCTCAATCTAGGTGCTAAAATAATCTTGTAAGTATTCAATCTTCTTTCAAATATCTGTTTGCATTTCTCTATTGGCTGTGTTCTCAGATGGGCTCTCCCCCTGCAATGGCAAGATGTCTGTCAGAAGAGTCAGGTACAACCAAACTACCAGCTCAGTAATTCCAGTAGAGAGAATTTCTCTTTTCCAATAGTTCCAAGAACAATCTGGAATGTTCTGATGGGGATGTTCTGTGTCACATGCCCTTCCCTGAATAAATCACTGAATACAGGTGTTCATGGGTTACAACATCCTAAAACAAGGAGGGTCCAGTCATTCCTAAAGGAATACTGTGATACTGTTAATGAAAGAAGGAAGAATGAATACTGAGCAAAGAAATACAGCAGATGTCCATGACAGACAAGATTTATTATTTTTCCTTTAATAGAGATATTTCTCTTCTTTCCCTTTCAAAGTGGAGGACCTCTGGGACATGAGTTCTGATGAAAATAAAATGGATCTGGTTAAAAAACTGGCCCAAGCTGGAAGCTGACATTGGTACTGTTGGCATTTACCATGAGTATGCGAGAAGGGTAATTACAAGTTTACAGAAGCTCTTCTTTTATTTTTCATCCAAAATGCAGTTACTCTGGACACAATGTTCTCTAGCCTCAATCCACAGAGCATTGATTCACCAGCACCAATCTTTCAAAAGTACTTAGATTTTTCTCCTGTTTTTCTTTTTCTTTTTTCTTTAAATGGTAATCATGCATGACTCAGGATCTCTGCTGACACCATTCATCGTCCACAGAACACTCTGGTGAACCACAAAGTCCTGCTATACACACTGGTGACCTTAGGATCACAGCCTGGGGGCCCCGGAGGATCTTATCCTCATGTGGGTCAAGGAGTAAATTGTGTGCTGCTAGAGAAGCTCCCCACTCTAGTTCTCAGGTGTAGTGGGCATCTATTATTCCTTTTGGCTGCCGAGCTTCTAAACCTCATCCCCTTGTAGGTTTTGGTGGATGGTACACACATCTGTCATCACAGAAGCTCAAAATGCCCCAAAGTCATTTTCCCAGTCCCCCTTGCAGCTAGTATGTAGGCACATGACCTAGGCTCCACCAAATTCACCTACTCTGGTCTTCGACTACGACACTAAAGATGCATGGAAGCAAGGGTCCAGGCAAAGCTTCCCTGGCACTGGAGGCCATTACTATGAAATCAAGTTCTTGGAACCACAGAGCAGCAGGGCCAGCAGCTGTACCCAGGGTCTGGGGTCAT
Source organism: Hipposideros armiger (assembly GCF_001890085.2). Lineage (NCBI taxonomy): Eukaryota > Metazoa > Chordata > Mammalia > Chiroptera > Hipposideridae > Hipposideros > Hipposideros armiger. The sequence continues at coordinate 7,434,667 of NW_017731355.1, forward strand.
TTGTGTCAAGAGCTTAAGTGCATTGCTAGGGCTCTGACAGTAGCTCTCGGGCCAAACTCCCTGGCCAATCTGCACTGTAACTTGGGCACTGTTCTGGACCGCACAGCCTCTGCACCTGATTCCCAGTACTCCGAGAGTTTCCATGAGCTTCCCTTTAGCTTTTTTTTCCCCCTGAGATAATCTAGAATCAGAATATGTTGCTTGCGTTCAAAACCCCAGGCTGATATAAAAGTGCTCGTCTCCTGCAGTCTAGAAAGATTTTCCAGGATCATGTTTAAGAGGATGGGCTGTAATACTGTACCTCTCATAACTCGACGACTTTGCTTAGGATTCATAACTTTTCTCATTCGTAGCCATTTTTGCGAAATGGGCAGAATGGTATCTACTTCCTAAAATTGTTGCAAAGCAAAGCACTTAGCATATCTCTGGAATATAGTAAAGTCTCAACATGAGCTTTTAGAATTATAAAAGAATTCTTAGTATGGTGGCCTGGCTTCTGAGTCATAAGAAGCATTCACTATCACAGAGGGATAGAATTGAGGGGCTTATACTTAAAAACTAAAAATTCTGTCATGAAGAACATTTAAGCATTTTAAATTTTTATCATTTTCTAATCTATTTAAATAAGTTTGTCCACAGTAGTGGCCTTGATAAAGGTTGTGGAAACCCCGCTTGGCAGGCAAGTGACTTCTAGGTGTTTCTGACATAGCTCCCTGTGGAGGATGTGTTCCCTCCAATGAGTTAGCTTACATTTTGACCTCTATAAAAATGTAAAAATACATGTTGTCATTCCCCTCACTTATTCTTTAGTGTGCCTAATGGGTCTGATCAGCTGTTGATGGGAAGGATGAAACAAAAGGAGATGGCTTGTGAATCATGAGAGGGAGGGAGATCTCACAGTCAAATGAGAGGGGGAAATGGCACCACAGTGGTGCCTGGGCCACCCCTATAGGGAAGGAGTGAATTTTCCAGCATACCTTTGCCCTCCTAAAAATTGGTGATTGACTCTTGTTTTGCTATGGAATTTTACTGAGAAACCAAAAACGTATGTGCTTATTTTTCTTTTGGACAATAATTATAGCAGAAAATGCTTCCCCAGCTCTCGCAGGCCTACACCCCCAATACTCATACAATTGTACCAGAAATTAGAGATGACAGCCATGGTAGAAGGATTGAGAAAGAAGAGAGAGAAAAAAAACCCCACGTTACTAAGTTAATAACCAGAAGAACATCTAAATAGGGGCAGTTTTCTTACAATACCACATACTATTTCTTAAACAGAGTCATTCTGTGGTTTGTAATCAAGTGTCTGAATTCTGAATTTATAGGCCCCAGGATGGTAAGTGTGGTTATATGGTATTTAGCAATTTTGTGTGGTGTTGTGCTAAATATGGAAAAGTCAGAAAAGTATTTCGGTGCTTTTCCTTTGAGTCTACTCTGAAAGTTAGGTTGGGTGACAGCTAAAAAAAAACAACCCACCAGCCTGGCAAGGGGCAATCAGGTTTATCTGCATTGAAACTTTAATTTTGTTTGAGAAACATCTCTTCAGGACATGTCTAAATTAACTTCTTTCTTTTTGTTCATATTGCAATAATTTCTCAAAGTCTTGAAATACCTACTACATGGAGATAAATGTCTGCTCAAAAAAAAATGATATCCTAATAGTTACAATCTGCTCAAGATCAGAGAATAGGTCTTTTCATTATCCCTGGAGGTTTTAAGCATAGGATGAAGGCTCACCAGCCAGGGTCTTGGGCTCTAAAAGAACTTCCTAAGTGTTTAGGGGCAAGGACATACGGGGGAAAGAAGTTGGAGTCTGACAATCTGGGCTTCAAAGGTTTGCTCGGCCACTTGCTGATACAGAATTTGAGAAAAAATTCTGTGGCCTATAACAGCTCTTCCAAACCTAAGTTTCAATGGTCGGATTATGGATTTGATATAAAATGAAAATATTAACACTTTCTATACCCCACTTTTTTCATGATCTGCAGTGGTTTAGAAATTTCAAAATCAATGGCATTTTAAATTATCTTTTACTTCAGTTTAAAAATCATACAAGGCATTCAGTGTATTTCCCCTAGAGTCATACCTCATTTTTGATCCCAAATCATATTAATGTATGTATCCCAGTCTCCCACCATCTTCACCACACTTGATTTCAAAGTCTTTTGACTATTTTTAAAACTCTTTTTGCTGAAAGTAAAAAGATTCATTACTACTGAGTATAGTAAATGAATGTACCTTAGGTTCCCAACGCATTTACAAATAAATGTTTTGAGTCAACATGGCAGAAGAATAAGAATATGAGCTTACTCTTAAATTGAATTTTAACTAACCGCTGGCTCTGCCACCAGCTGACATAGCTGTTGCCCCTTTGGGGGCAAGTTACTTAGTTTTCTCATCTATAAAATGAAGATAATTCTTACCTCCTATGAATGCTGTAAGATTAGAGATTATAAAGCATTCATAGCAAGGTGCAGCACATGATAGGAGTTCAATAAATTATAACAAAACAGAAATGGCAATATGATTTTCCTAGGTATGCAGGTACCTAAGTATGCAGGTACTTTGAAGGAAAAAAAATAAGTTGCGGTATTTTAAAGCATTGGTTTTATTTCCCTATGGTTAAATCAACTATGAACTCTTGAGACCTTAGTGGGTATTTCCTAAAATAATGCATTTCTAATTCATGTATCCTTCACCAATTCAACAATACTGTTAAACATACTCATTACTGCATTTTATTTTTGGAAATATCCCCCAGATAATTAGCTTCCGAGAATATTGCCAAGTTGGCATATTCCCTCCTCTCCCAACCAGAACTCCTGAGAACAACTGAAATGCTAACGCCAGACAGGCATTCTTACCTTGGAGAGATACAAATAACTGTAACGTAAACAGTGATAAAGCTGTGCTTGTGCTGTGACATGGACAACTCTCCTTCCTCTATTTCCATGTTCCTGGCCTTGACACTGTTGATCGCGAGTCCTGAGGGTGGTGGAGAAGGTGGAGGTTCTTCCCCTGGAGGTTCTTGCTTCTGTGGCTGCATCTGTCCTGAGTGCTGTCCTCTTGGTTTCAGAGGTCACTGCGGAGCTGCTGTCTGCCCTCAGCCCTGCTCCTGTCCATCTTCTCTGGATTACAATCAGAATCCTCTCATTCCCCAGGGGAAGGGTCCTTATATGTTTTTTTTCTCTCTCTCACATTCACCACCATCCTCAAGATCCCCATTTTCCTTTGCTGGTCAGGCATCCTGATCTCCCTTGTGCTCACCCATCTCAGTCTCTGCCCCTCACACATCTCCATGCCACATACCAGAGTCAAGTTAAGTCACCCATTGATAGAATATCTACATTTTGTGACAACTTTCTAAGTGATGTGGGTGAGAGATGTACAAAAGTTTTGGAACGGAAGAAAGGTGAGAAAATAATTAGTTTGGCCTGGAGAAACCTAGATAGATTTCAGGAGGAGCTAGGACTTGACAGATAATTAAAAACATGACAAAGATGGGAGGGAATGGAATTTCAGGCAGAAGGAATGGAAAAAATCAAAGGCATGAAAGCATGAAAATCCATAGGGTCATGAAAGAATGTTCACTATGAGTGACCTGTTGAATGTGTGGTGGAGAATAACTGGAGATGAGGCTGAAAAGGGAAGTTGGGGCCAAATCATGGAGTGCTAAACAGGGCAGTCTATGGAGGTCCCATTTACACGGTCAGCAATGGAAAGTCACTAGAAATAATAGACATAGCAGTGACGTGACAAAGCTGAACTTTGAAAATGAATGTTTTAGCATGGTGGGGGCAAAATAGAAAGAACAGAGTCTAGAGATAGGGAAATTAATCAAGAGTTATTGGAAAGATGCAAGCGAGCAAGAATGAATTTCAACTATGGGTGGCCAGGGTAAAAGAGGATGGGACTGAATCAAAAGACACTTCAAAGAGAAAGTTACAGGATGAGATGACAATTGAAACTGAAAACAGAAAATGTCAAAGGTGATTCTGAGATGACTTTTTAAATTAATTCCTGTGTGATAGACAGATGATAATAGAAAATACAAGTATATCTATCTATATCTTAGATATATCTTATATATCTATAGATACAGATATATAGATACACAGATATACAGATAGGTGTCTCCATCATACTTCCACCAGTACTCTTTTTTAAATCTAACACCTGCATATAATATACCACAATGACGATGAAACACTCAGTATATGCACAATAGACTAGAAGAGCTTCAAGGAGCTCATCTTTTTCTCAGAAGAGCTGGGCATCTGGAATAAGTTACAGGGAGATTATGGAATTTTCTTCCCTGGAGGTCTTTTACAACAAGCTAGATACCCATCTGTTCGTGATGGCTTAGGTGTGGTCTTCTCTGAGGCCTGGGAGGTGGCCTATTTGAGTTCTTGTGATCTCTTCCAGACCTACAATTCTATGCTTCTACATCATTTCATGGCTTAACCCCAAGGTATATTATTCATTTGATAAAATAAATAATAAGATGAAACTTGGAATTTTTTATGGACACTGTCATAGAATGTATTCTGGAAATTCTTAAAATTAACCAGCAAGTCCACTGAATAAATTATGAATGATGTTATGGGTCAGGATTTCCCAAAATGTGTTTGGTGAAAATACTGCTGCAATATTCTTGCTCCAAAAAATGGGAAATTCAAAGTGTACATTAGCATATCAAAGCCCTGAGATGTCCTACAGGAAAGAAGCTTCTTAAATTTTCACCTAAAACTTCTCAAAACTTTTAGAAAGAAACATATGTGTCTATAAATATATATATATATATCTATATATATATCTATATATAGATATATAGATATATATATAGATATATATATATCAACCTCTCTCTCTCCTCTCCCCTCCCTTCTCCCCCCGTCTTTTCTCTCTCTCCTTTTTAACTTCCTATGAAAATGGGGTTTCATAAGACACACTTTGGTAAATATTATTCTGGCTTATTCTTCTTATCATAAGAAAATCTGGGTTGGGCATATTACCAGTAACATCTAAGCTTGTCCAAGGATGATCTCTGGTTAATCTGATAATTGAGTTATTTTAAAATTACAGTTCATTTCTCTATAAAATGGAGATAATAACACCTACCTCATACGGTTAAGAGGATTAAATAAAATCAAATGTGTGAAGCACCTGGCACAGGGCCTGGTAACATGTAAGTGTTCCATAAATGTTAGCTTGCTACCCTTTGCTTCTCCACTAAGTTTTAGTATCTAATCTATCTTACAAATAAATAGTTTAGGTGCAGAAATTCTTAGGTAATTCAAACCTCGCTTCTGCGGAGAAATGGATATACTATCCTATGTTAAGTTAAAATGCAGAAGGTCAAGTGATTGTCCCTTAATAATCACAACTATATGGAAATGTGTGTGTATGTGCACAAGGGACACTCAATAATAATATTTATAATCAGTGGCAGGATTGTGGGTGTTTGTTTCATTTAAAAATTATGGACTTTATTTTTTAGAGAAATTTCAGGTTCACAGAAAAACTGAGCACCTACTAAAAAATTCTGGGAAAAATTCACATCTTAACAATATTGAGTTTGCCAACCTATTGCTGTAGTATCTCTCTATTTTTCTTGTCTTCTTTCATTTATTACAGTAATGTTTTATAATTTTTAAAATACATTTTATACACCTTTTATTACATATATCCATATTTTATATTTTTCATGCTATTGTAAATGATATTGCTTTCTGAATTTTAATTTCAAATTATCAACTGCTACCATATAGAAATACAATTAATTTTTGCATATGGACTATATTCTGCAAACTTGCTAAATTCACTAATTACTAGTAGTTTTTTTTAAGATATCTTAGGATTTTATACATAAAAGCTTATTGTTATACACTAATCAAGAAAGTTTTACCTCTTCTTTTCCACTCTGTATATCTTTCATTTGTCAAGTAGATTATCCTTTTTTATGTGTTGCTGGATTCAAATTATTAATGCTTTGTTAAGAGTTTTTGCATCTATGTTCATGAAGGATATAAATCTATAATTTTCATTTCTAAGTAATATCTTTCTAATGTTTTGGTAACAGGTTAATGCTAATCTGCAAAAATGAGTTGAGAAATACCCCCTCCTTTTTTATTTCCTGGAAGAGTTTATGTAGAATTGGTATTATTTCTTCCTTAAATGCCTCATATAATTCATTAGTGAAGTTTTCTGGGCCTAGAGTTTTCTTTTGGGGGGACATTTTTAACTCTGATTTCAATTAAAAAAAAATAAATGTAGGACTTTTTAGCTCATTTTTTTTCTGTTTTGTATAAACTTTGGTACTTCGTGTTTTTCAAAAATTTTCATCCAGTCCATGAAATTGAAGAATTTGTTGGCATACAGTTATTAATAATATTGTGTTATATTTTATTTAACATCTGTAGAATCTGTAGTTATAGTCCCTTTTTCATTCCTGATAGTGATAATTTGCCTTTTTTTCCTGATCAGCCTATTTAATGTTTTAAATCAATATTATGGATCTTCTCAAATAACTAGTTTTTGGATTTTTTTTTTCTATTACTTCATAGTTTCATTCTTCTTGTGTTTTATTGGTTTCTGTAGTTTTTATTTTTACTTACTTTTCCTTAAGTTTATTACTGATGTTCTTTTTCTAGTTTCTTTAGGTGGAAGTTTTGATCATTGATTTTACAACTTTCTCTCTTCACTAATATAATCATTTAATGCTATATATTTTTTCTTTATGTATACTATTTTAAATCAATCTCACAACTTGATATGTTGTATTTTCTTTTCAACTCATATCAAATTATTTTCTAACTTCCCCTGTGATGTGTTTCTTGAGCCATGTGTTATTTGCGCATATGCTGTTGCACTTCTAAATATTTATGGATTTTCCAGAAATATTTTCCATAATGATATCTAGTTTAATGTCACTATTGTCAGAGGAAATACTCTGTAAATATTTAAATCTCTTTAAATTTTTTGAAATTTGTTTTATGGCCCAGAATATTGTCTGTCTTTGTGAATGTCCCATGTACGTTTGATAAGAATATATAGTGTGCTGTTGTTGGGAGTTTTGTATAAATGAAAATTAGGCTAAGTTGGTATCTTAGTCAGTTGGGGCTGCTATAATAAAAATAACACAAACTGGGTGGCTAAAGCATAAACATTTATTTCTCTCAGTTCTGGAGGCCAGGAAGTCCAAGATCAAGGTTGCCAGCAGAACTGGTGTCTACTGAGGGTTCTTCCTGGTTTGCAAATGGATGTTTTCTCACTGTATCCTTACATGATGGAGAGCTGGGAGCAGGAGAAAGGCTTCTTTATCTCTGGTAACACGTTTTCTTTCCTGGGTAATATTCTTTGTTCTGAAGTTTATTTTGCTATTAATACTGTCATCCCAGCTTCTTTTCTATTAGTGTTTTATGTTATGTATTTCCCCAACAATTTACTTTTAACCTATGTCTTTACAGTTAAAGTGGGATTCTTATAAAGAGCATATAGTTATATCTTGTTTTTGTATCCAATTTGATACTTTCTGCCTTTTATTGAAATGTTTTCAAATTTTTAAATTTAATGTAATTATCAACAAGCTTGGGTTTAATTCTACCACCTTGCTATAGGTTTTTCATTTGTTCCATCAGTTATTTTTCTTTTTCAGACTCTTTTCTTTCATTAACTTAGTATTTATTATGAAACCATTTTGTCCCCAATATTGGTTTGTTAGCTATACATCTTTACTTTGCTTTAATTTATTATTATTAGTAGTAGTAGTAGTAGCTCAAGCCCAGGGGATGGCAAACATTTTCTTTAAAAGGTCAGGTAGTAAATATTTTAGGTTTGTATTATAACTAATCAACTTTGCCATTGTAGTTGATAAGCATCCATGGACATCATGTAAAATAATGGATATGGCTGTGTTCCAATGAAACTTTAACTACAAAAACAGGCAGCAGGTGAGATTTGACCCACAGACTGTAATTTACCAGCTCCTATTGTAAGTTTTGTAAAATATATTTTTAACTTATCCAGCTTAAGTTCAAATACTATTACACTACTTTATCTATAACGAAACAACTTTATAAAAGTATACTTCCACTTGCTACCTCCCAAACATGGTGTTATTATATTTTTATCATATATTTTAAATCTATATATGTTATATTCCCCATGATACATTGTTATTATTTTGCTTTATACTTCAAATTATCTTTCATAGAAATTAAGAATGTGGAGAAATACATTTTTTAACTTACCCACTTATTTCCACTTCTACCCTTCTTCATTCCATTGTCTAAATCCAAATTTCTATTTGGTATCCACTTACTCTGCTTGTAGAATTTCTTTTAACATTTCTTAAAGCACAGGTTTGCAAGTGGTTAATTCCACTTTTGTTAGTTTGAAAAAGTCTTTATTTCTTCTAGATATTCAAAAGACTCTTTTCCCAGGTACAGAATTCTAGGTAGACAATTTGTTTTTTAGTACCTTAGAGATATTGTCCCATTGTCTTTGAGCCTTCAATATGATGAACAGTCTGTTAACATTCTCCTCTCCCCACCCCCTCGGTACATAATATGTCTTTTATCCTCTGGCTACTTTTAAGATTTTATCTTTATCACTATTTTTTTTAAATTTGACTACAATGTATCTTTATGTGATTTTCTTTATGTTTTTCTGCTTAGGTTTACTGAGATTCTTGTATCTGTGAGTTTAGGGCTTTTAATCAAAAATTTTTTAATGGCTATTATTTCTTCAAACTTTTTTCTGTCCTCTACTCTCTCATCTTAACTCTCCTTCTAGGAGTCCAATGGCATATGTTAGGCCATTTGATATTGCACTGCAGGCCACAGAATAGGACACTAATTTTTTTTCCTTCATTCTGAATGGTTTCTATTCCTGTGTCTTTAATTCTGCAGTGTGTACTGTGATACTAATCCCACCAAGTATATATATATATATATATATATATATATATATATATATATATATATATATATATATATATATATATATATATATATATTTTATTCTAGGTATTTGTAAATTTTTTCCCTGGAAATTGAATTTAGATCTTTAAAAATTATTCTTTATATCTCTTCTTATCATTTAATGTTTTCCTTTCTATCCTTAAAAATATTTATAAAAATTTTTATAGCTGGTTAATGGTTCTTTACTAATTCCATAGTCTCTATTTTTTTTTTGAGGGTATCTGTTTCTATTGATTGGTTTTGCTTCTGGGGATATTTTCTTACTTCTTTCCATGCCCATCATTGGATGCTGGGTATTTTGAATTTTATGTTTTTCAGTGCTGAATTTTTTTAATTTCTTTAAAGAGTGTTGGACCTATTCGGGTGTGCAGTTAAGTTACTTGTGAATCAGTTTGATCCCTTTAAGGCTTGTTTCATGCTTTGCCATGGCAGGTTTAGACTAGCTTTCATTCTGGAAATAACTTTGCCCTACAACTAATACATGACACTTATGACAACTCTATCCATGTCTGCATTTTTAATGAGGTCCCTCCACTCTAGCTGGTAGAATCACACACTATATTCAGTCTTGATGAGCACTGAGAGTTGCTTGTCCTGTTGCTTTTTTGCTGATTTTCAATCCTTAGGTAGTTTCACCACATGGATGTGCAGATAAGTACTCATCCATAGACTCAATAAATCTTTGCAACTCTCCTCAATTTGATCATACCACTCACTAGGCTCTATGTCAGTTTATCCTGCCTGCTCTTAAGCCTGGGAACTTCCCTGGGCTGCAGTAAGCAGGGTTACCATAGGACTCACCTCATCTATTATTCTTCTCTTAATCATCATCATTCTTTGCCATCTGCTGTCCAATGTCTGAAATCTTTTATTTCATATATTGTCTGGTTTCTAATTATTTATGTTGGGCGGGCAATTTCTGTGGCAGTTAATCCTCTAAGGGAGGAAGCTGATGCTCTAGCTTGTTTTTGCTGTTATTTTTGCATGATAATTTATTCCTAATAGGTCAGTGTAGTTTTCTCAACTATCCTAGAAGAACTTTCCTTGATTGTCATATTGTGTTCTCTCTTTTTTGTTGTTAAAAAAATTATCTTTTATGAAATAATCATGACAGTGTATATAGATCCTTTTTAATACATTTACCTGGTAAAAAGCAAAACACAAACAAAAAAACCCCAAAAAAACAAAAAACAAAAAACAACTAGAAACTCTATATCAATTTCTCAATATTTTGTTTATGTATTTTACTAAGCCATAAAATTGAAAAATGTTTTGCTTTACTATCTTAGATCACAATTACACCTGTACTGTGACTGACAAAAGATGTAAAACAAAGGAAATTGCTGATGTCTACATGTTTAGTCAGATGGGCATACAAGGTCTTAGTTCCACCTCTCTAGCTATATGAAAGTGATTTTACAGTAGTTAATATAAACAGGCCTCTGCCAACTAATGATGTTGTTGACAGGCTGTGTCAGTTCAGGTTCTCCAGGAAGTAAACAGCAAGATGGAGGCAAGACCACAAAATATTTGGGGGTGGTATAACCATGAATCATAAGGGAGGCATAGGCAAGGAAAGCCTTCAGACTGTTCTGACTCCTATATGTGAAAATGGAGAGGGACAGAGTATTGTGTAGGAAGAGGTGTAGGTTGTGCTAGAACTCTCAGAGTCTCAGCCAGCTCAGTGGGGAGCTCTAATGCAAAGACTGCTCATAGAGGAGTCCTGCGCTGGGCAGAAATGGCCAGATCGTATTAATTCTTCCATTTTCTGTTATTGACCAAGTTTTCCCAGGAAGCGGGTAGTTTTGGCTCAAATGTTGGCACAGGTCCTGAAGGCACTGCAGCTGGTAGCTGTCACCTAACTTCACTTACAAAAACAGGCTTGTTCTTGAAGGGTGATTATAGTAAAGCTTCTCTAAGACCTCATCCTGTTCTAAAGCACTAAGACTGCAGACACGGTGGTCTTGAGAAGGAACTGGCCCAGATCAGAGAAATGCATCTGTCTTAGTCTATTTGGGCTGCTAGAACAAAATACCACAGACTAGGCAGTTTATAAATAGCAGAAATTTATTACTTATAGTTCTGGAAGCTAGAAGTGCAAGATCAGAGTGCCAGCATGGTTGGGTGAGGACGCTCTTCTAGGTCATAGACTTCTCATGGTATTTTCACATAACAGAAGGTACTAAAGAACGCTGTAGGGTATCTTTTATAAGGTCATTAATCCCATTCATGGGGCATCTATCCTCATGACATGATGACCTCACAAAGGCCACAATTCCTAATCTTTGGGCATTAGTATTGAAACATATGAATTCAAACTTCAGACTGTAGCAGCATCCTAAGGACATACACTGAGAAATAGGAAATCTTATTTCCTTACTATTTCTCAGGATATGTCGCAGTCTTCTAGAATAAGCATAGGTCTGGCACTGGAACAATTGCTACTCCTGGTTCCCCAGTTGATTTTTAAAATTTGAGTTCTTGCGCCATTGTGTCCTAGTATCCTTACCCATAAGATGGAAATTACAACAACATGCTCTTTTAGGCCAAATATAAATTGAAATAACATATGGAAGGGGTGGGAGCCTGTGGAGAGAAAAGGAAGATATGATCTGTATCTTTCTTAAGCCAAAAATTTTATAGGAAATTTATACGAGGTCTAACAATTAAGTTGGTGAACTTGTTGCAATGATGTTGCTAACCTTTTTTGATATCAGAGGGATTATTCATTATGAATTTGTACCAACTGGACAAACAGCTAACCAAGTTTACTATTTGGAAGTGCTGAAAAGGCTGTGTGAAAAAGTTAGATGGCCTAAACTTTTCGCCAACAATTCATGGCTCTTGCATCACGACAATGCACCAGCTCACAGGGTGGCACTGTCTGTGAGAGAGTTTTTAGTCAGTAAACAAATAACTGTACTGGAACACTCTCCCTTCTTACCTGATCTGGCCCTCAATGAATTCTTTCTTTATCCAAAGATAAAGGAAATATTGAAAGGAGGACATTTTGATGACATTCAGGACATCAAGGGTAATACGATGACAGCTCTGATGGCCATTCCAGAAAAAGAGCTCCAAAATTGCTTTGAAGGGTGGACTAGACACTCGCTTTGGTGCATAGCTTCCCAAGGGGAGTACTTTTAAAGTGACTATAGTGATATCAGCAATGAAATACGTAGCACTTTTTCTACAATAGTATGAGTTCATGAACTTAATTGTCTGACCTCATATGCCTTCATCAATTAGCATCATCTCTCTTTCTCCATCACATTCCAATTTCTAAATGGATATTGACATATCAATTTTTTTCCAAAGTAAAAAGGCATAGTACTACCTCTTTTTAAGTTATTAGAAACATCCATGAAGAGTCTTTTCTTTTTTAAAATTTATTTGGAAACACCATTAAGTGAATTCTTGCATTACATTGTAATAGAATTACTTGGGCTGATTGAGCCCACACTGTTGCAACATCACTGAACTTTCTATTTATTATGAGTTCTGAATTTAAAAATTGTATTATAAATCACTGGCTTCTTTAGCATTTATAGCTTGCTTCCCTTGAAATAAAAAATAGTTTCATCATCTTTTCTGAAAGGTCATGATTCATTGTTGTTGTTTCTTTGATCCAATGTTCTAAATTTAAAAGTCATAACATACAGTTCTGTAGGAGGGGGAGTAAACAGAATACACTAAAATGCTGACTCATAATAGAGCATAACTGATTTAAACAAGAATTATGATCTTGTTTAAAATGAATTTTACCACAGAGAGTGAAGTTATTGAGAAAACAAAAATATAAGCTGCATGCCACTGCCATCAACAGTGGTTTGAAATAGTAGCAGCGTGACTTGGACTAAAACTCAGGTCCAATCTAAAACCCAATAAAAACCATTTTAGATTCTTCTACAGTGGTTTGAGGAATGCCTCCTCATTTCCCTGACTTATAATCTTACAGTCTCACTAGGATTTGTGGTTTAAGAAAATGGTAAAAATGTCATGATATGTCAGCAAGAATGACTAAAACAATGGAAGCACATCTAGGAAAGGGAGTGCATCAAAAGATGTGAACATATGGACAAACATTTCTAGGGAAATACAACAATACTCTCTGCTGATCTATAAATGTGAAACGATGAGGAAGGTAGGTGGGTGGCCAGACTTCACCTGCTTTCATTACATTGCTGTTTGCTCTTGGCTTATCCAAAGGCTTCTATTTCTCAAGGAAATCAACTAAGGATAAGGCTAGGAAGAGAACTATACCCTCAATTGCTCCTTATATCGGTGGTGTTCCTGGGAATACAGACAAGGGAACATTTCATTTTGTAGAAATCAGAAGTAAAAGCAAATTGGTAAAGGCTCAAGTGGGTATCTAGCTCGACAATGCAAAGGAAGTTTAGCCTCTGCCCTCAAATAGCTGATCTTCTGAAAAGAAGATAAGGAAAACCCATTTGAAACAAAAGCGAACAAAATAAGGCTATATGTAATTTAGTGCCAGATCATTGCTCCGTTAATCACATTCCATTTCATTTAATTCTCACACCTTCCCTTATATGAATCCTTCTCTGAGAGTTTGAAATTTTCCACCTTCCTCTTTCTGTTTAAGTGGGTACTACTTGAGGAGAGAGGTCCATGTCTACCACTTGCTTTTACCCATATGCACTGGGCCTGGTATACATATATAATTACATACATATGATAAATTGGTTAAGACTAATAAAAGAAAGATTAATAGTGGTGAGATAGTAAAAAAAAATTCAATGAAAAAAAATCTTAATCTTAGCTCTCTAGGATTTGGCACATAGGAGGCCCTCAATATATATGTTGTGAATGAATGAATAATTTGAAAAGATAAATAAAGTATTCTAGGATAAGAAAATAACATCAGCAGAGAGGCATGAGAAGGGCATATTGATGGCTCTGAGAGATTAGCCGAACTAGAGCTGAAGTTGGGTAGCATGAAATAACAGGAAGTAAGCATCATCGGGATAGACAAATTATGGGTCTAAAAAACCCAGAAAAGAGGCTTAGATTTGATGTCCTAGAAAATAGGGAATCTTTGATGGTTTGGGGACCAATGAACTGTGGAACAAGAGTGTCTGAGGAAGATGAATAGCCATGCCATGTAGGATAAGTTAGGAAGAAGAGGCCTCACCTAGCCCAACTCTGAGTCGATGCCAGCCATGCAGGTGTGAAGTGATGGCTGGGAGAGGGGGAGGTGCTGGAAAGGAGGGGTTGTGGATAAGAGGCATTTCAAAGGAAGACTCAGCAGGATTTAATAAACACTTTTCAGTAGATCAAAATCGCTGGGATTACTGAGTCTAAAACAGGATAGATAAGAAAATGACTAACACTTGTCGAAGGAGCAGAAGATAGAAGGCCTAGGAAATGGAAGCCGGGCCTGGGAGTCAGCTACCCTCGACCTTCCCCAGTGCACTTGTTAACTCATGCCTTAGAATCAGGAAGTAGCCTCAGCCTTATGGAAACTGGCATTCTGACATCATATAAGGTTTAAGATGCAAAGAGAAAAGACAACCCAGTTCTTATCTGTTAGCAGCCTTTCTGGAACTTTCTGGAACTGCTACTTCACAAGGCAGGATTCTTCTGAACTTGCCAAATATTCCCCAACTAGTTATGCATCCTATGAGGCTAAGAACACACTAAGACAAGCACCCAGGAATACCTTCACCTGCTGGAAGATGTGGGCCCATGAGCAACATTAGCAGGTGACAACAGTTTCTTATTTCAGCATTTAAAATACTCAGTGCAATATGTAGAAAGAGTGAACTTACCCAGTTGTAGAAATACATCTCAGCATACATAAAAAAGAAGTACAAGGGGCCGGCCGAGTGGCGCGATGGTTAAGAACTGGCTTGGGATGCCAAGGGCCCCAGTTTGGATCCCACTTATGAGGGCCAGTGACACTGCCCTCTACAGCTAAGATGCTGAACAACAGCTCGACCTGGAGCTGGGCTGCTGTGGGTCGCTGGCGACAGCATAGGCTGCAGCCCCTGCGGCAGTGGGTTGCCATGGGCTACCGTGTGTAGCCAGCAGCCAGCGTGAGCGGCCAGCAGCCGCAGTGAGCGGCCATCCAGAAGCCGGCAACTGATGTGCCTCGCCCAGGAAGAGTGCAATGATGGTGCCAACTTGGGCCAGTGAAGCAACGTCCTCCACAACTAGATTAAAGAATAAAAAACGACAGCAACTTGTCTGTTCTCCTTCCCCCAATTCCCCTGCACTGTTCCCATCCCCTAGTTCCCCAATAAAAATCTTTAAAAAAAAAGTACAACATTTAAATAAGAGCAGAAAATGGAACTACAAAAGCATCATCCACTATGCGTTTTCTTTACATTTTCTCTTTGTGAGAATCTTTCTCAGGTGGGGATATTGCATTTGCTGTAGATTCTGTCATCTGAGGGTCCTATTAATGACCCCAGTATTCCCATATCTGTTCAGGAGGAAAGAAAGACTTACATGAAGAGATAAATTATGGTACAGCCATACCTCATATAGTGGAAATGATGTAATAGAAAAATGTGCATGATAAAACTTTATTAATTACAAAAAAATGGTAATTATGTGACATGACAGAGGTATTAGTTAACACTATGGTGGTAATCATATTGTAATATATAAGTGTATCAAATCAACCAGCATGCTATAAACATTAAACTTATACAATTCAATTGTGTCGTAATAAAAATACATAAATAAATAAATAAATAATAAAATAAAAACTTTATCCCCATGGATAAAACTCAAAACCAAAAAAGCAAATTGCTGGAATCTAAAAAACTGAATGAACAAGCAAAGTAAACAGAAATCGTCTCAGAGATATAGAGGAACAACTGATGGTTGCTAGTTGGGAGGGGAGTGGGGGTGAGGGAGAAGGGGAAGGGATGAGACAGCATAAATACATAACTACAATATTGCCACAGGGACATGAAAGACAGTTTTGGGGAATATAATTAATAATTTTGTAAATATTTTGTACGGTGTCAGATGGTCACATGTCTTGTTAGGGAGACCACTTCATGGATGGGGTAGAGGCTTGATCACTGCACTGTACACCTGAAGCTGATGTATAATATTGTATGTCAACTATAAGTGAATTATGAGACGTGGAGTATAGTGTGGGAGTGGAGTCAAGGGAATTGTAATAGATATGTATCATATGGGGGGAAAAGGGGCGCCGCGTTTTGGGAGATGGGTTGTCACTTTGAGGGGTAAAAAGTATAACTATTGCACTGTGTTGTACAGCTGAAACTAATTTTAGAAAATGTCTATTTCACAATAAATAAAAAAGCAAATTGCAAAAGAAGATCTATCTATCTATCTACCTATCTAACTATCTGGATGTATATTATATATCTAGATAGAGAGCAAGAGTCTATTTATATAGTCTAAAAATTGTAAAGGAATACTGTTTTTTGTTTAGGGACACATTAAGAAAATCTAAAGACCTGTATCTGGAAGGGAGAGAAATGATGGAGTATAGGAAAATACAATGGGATGTACATGTGGGCTTCAACTGTATTCGTAATGATCCATTTCTTTAGCTGAGTAGTGGGTACATGGGTGTTCATTACATAATTCCTTATGCCTTTCTGTAGCTTTGAAATATTCACAGTATATTTTCCTTAAGTCTTCAGCTCTTTCCTGGGATGGAGGGTGGAAGCCCATACTGGCACTTGCCATTCCACCACATCTCAGTAGAATCTGTTTCCTTCCTCTTCAGCATAGAAGAGACTCACATCCACAGCATAGAGACAAAAAAACGAGAGGAGACCCCTGTGTAAACGGTTCAGTTATAAAGGGGAAAATATCTTTCATTCAACCTTCACTAGTAAGCTTTGAATAGTACGTATTTTTATTTTTGCTGCACAGAAGTTCCATTCCAGAAGGAGGAGGGGCATCATTTCTTAGCATTCCTGAGCCAAGGAGAGGGCTTCCTCCTATTACAATGCTTAAGAAGGCAAATATGTGAGCGTCACCCACAATGCCTGTGCCTTGCTGGCCCACAGAAAGGGGATTAGTAAAGCACCATTAACCCCACAATGAAAACACATCAGTTTAGGCTTTTCTTTCATCCTAAACTCAGTTTATAAACACAGCCTTATCACAGGGAGAATGTTTATCTTCATGTGTTATAAGTAGATTCCCCAAAAGCAACAGTAGCTAATGAAATTAAATATGATGTTACAAAAATCTACTTTCTTCTTCCAGCAAAAGTGTCACAGAAGAGAGTTAAGTCAGAGTGTGATTTAGTGTAAGCACCTTCCACT
Source organism: Hipposideros armiger (assembly GCF_001890085.2). Lineage (NCBI taxonomy): Eukaryota > Metazoa > Chordata > Mammalia > Chiroptera > Hipposideridae > Hipposideros > Hipposideros armiger. The sequence goes on from NW_017731355.1 coordinate 7,451,939, forward strand.
CAGATTAATTTAAAAGCTTTATTAATAAGTTTAAGAAAGCTAGAGGTTTGAACCTAAACATCTCCAATTTTTTCAATTATTTACACTAATTTTCTAAAGCAAATCAGGAGATAGAGGTTTTGTTTTTTTTTGTTGTTGTTGTTTTATAATGGCTTTGCAGTGCCAAGAGTTAAGACACATTCTAGTAATTTATGATCATTTATCTGAGAAGTAGCTGATGACAAAGCGAACTTAATTACAGCTTACCTCTCTTTCAGCTTTCAACCAACCAAGAGGTCCTTGCGCTTCCGTGTTTGTTTCTATTTGTATGTAAACTTCCAGAGGCTAATTTGACTAAAGACCTTAACTAAATTCTACTTTTCCAAAAGCTTCCCTTAAGGGTTAATAATGTGTTTCTATCCCTATCATCAGTTTTCACTGGAGGCTCACATTCGTTATGCATAATTACTAATGAAATGATGAAACAAATGGAAAAATAGTGCAGACTGTCACTCCCAAAGGGCCAATGTGCAAATTTAAATGTGTCTCAGCTCTCAAGCATCAACGCACATAAATCTGTTCAGCATGTGCCACACAAAATTCCTGACAATGCAAGGATCACAATAAAGAGACTTGAAAGCAAAATGCAATTTAACCATCAATTCATTTCCGCTGGTGTGTGGGTGGGATAGGGGCAAGTCAGTAATGGAACTATGTAGTTTTTTTCTACCCCCAAACTTGGAGCACAGAGGCTCAGAAGAATGGATAGGAGAAGAATCAGAAGGAGAAGACTTTTTGAAGTTAGGGCTGTCCTGGAATGTTTAGGATGTGTGATTTCCATGGATAGCTGATGGTAGGAGCAGGGAAACCCGAGTGTCCACGTTAGAACTCATATGTGGAGAAAGATAACTTTTTTACTTTCTATAGCTGACAACCTTCATCGTGCTCTCCTCTGTCTTTCTAGGACAGACAACTTATCCTATTCCATTCAGATCTATATAGTGTGATCTAATGATTTGCAGCCAAATCTGAGTGTTACTATCTCAGCCACTATCTAACTGTCATCTCTGGTTTATATATCAATCACCTAGGGCTTCTACCCCTTCCTTTTCTCCTGGTTTTCTCCGTGGAGACAACCTAATTTCCTGGCTGGCTTTCACATCGTCCTGGCATTGAGAAAGAACACTGGCCCTGAGTGGTGGTTCCTGGTTTGGGTTTCTCATCTTGCCTGGTCTCTGAGCATTGGCTTCTTTCCTTGCCACGCCCACTGGGTCTTGTCTTCCGCCTGGTCCTTGGAGTGTCTGGCTGGAATCCACAGACTTCTTCGCTACTACTGCCCTGCGCTGGTGCTCTTGCCTTCCATCCTGATCCAGACGTTTTCTGATCCCCTAGTTTGTTTATCTTTCTGTATTCCTGCCTTCCTGAATTCTCAGCTGTGTTCTCTGTGCCACTATATAGTAGATGAGGTCCTGGGAAGCTACCCAAACCTACCTCCAGGGAATCTCCCTGAGACTTTACTATTTTACTGCTCCAATCCCATGGATTGAATTTTTCTGAGTGACTTGAGGATTTACAAAGAAAACCCAGCACATGTCCTGATGATCTCAGATTCCTTCCAAACCTATTCGGAAGTTATCTTCCTGTCCTGAGTCTGGGGCATTGGAAGGAGAAATGAAAGGAAGGAGAGAAATAAGCAATAGTTTAAGGATAATAGTTGAGATTAGAGAAAGATTATCCAGAACAGAGAATAATGAAGGTTTTATTCATTCACTTATTTATTTATCCATTCATTTATAAATATTGACTGTAATGATTATATACATGTAAGCAAGACATGATCCATGCTTTTAAGGAGTTCCTAGATTAGTAAAGAGCAGCCTGTTAGCAGGTATCTGTACAGAATGACAGGGTTGCATGGGGATTCAGAAAAGTTTTCTTAGAAAAGCTGATGCTCTGTTAAGTCTTGAGGCATGATTAGGCTATCATCAACATTGGGACAAAGGTTTTTGGCAGTGGGAACAATGGAAGTAAAAATATGGGTGCATGAAACAGCATTAGAGAGCTACAAGTATAGTATGATTTAGTACAGTTTGTGCAAAGAAGGCCAAGTGAGGAATAGAAAGAAGTAAGAAAGGGAAGACAGTCAGGCAAGGAAAGTAAAATTCAGGAGTTGGGTTTTAGTGTAATAACTGGGAAACTATTTAGTCTGAATCAAGGAAGAGATATGGACCATATCTACCTCATAGAAAGGTCATTCTTGCCATAGTGTAGAGGGTGAAGTTGAGTAGGTCAAGACTGGAAGGAAGCTGGGCAGGAAATGATGAGAATGGGAATTAAGGAAGCAACATTGAGAAAAACGGAGTGAATAGCAATGAGAAATACTTAGTAGGTAGAACTGAGAAGACTTCATGAGTTACTAGTGTTGGTGATGGGAGAGAGGAAGAATTTAGTGATGATTGAAAGCTTGATGGGTGGATTATGGTATAATTTGCTGAGATAAAAAGTATAGTAAAGGGAATAAATTTTATTAGGCAGGTTGTTTAGTTCTGTTTTGAACATATTAAGTTTAGGGAGATTTTGAGATATCTAGATGGAGCTATTTAATAGGTAATTAAACAAGTCAGGAACTAAATGTCAAGGTCCAGGCTAATTGTATAGATTTGTAAGTCATAAGCATAAAGATTGCATTAATGACTGTGGCAGTCTTTGCATGTTTGAATGTGTCCTTATTTTGCATGAATAATTTTGTGTAGCATAGGATTATAAAATGCAAATTATTTTCTTGTATAGTATAGGTTATACTATACAAGTTGTATAGTATATTGTATAGGTTTGAAATATTGATTCATATTCTAGTATACAGGCTTACTGAGGAGGTGTCAAATTCCGATTTTAGCCTTATTTCTCTGATTTTTCTCCCATCTCTGGGAGAACACTAAAAGAAGAAGAGAGAAAACAAAGATTGAAAATTAGAAACAGCATTTTGGTAGTTAAGAAGAGGACATGGAATCTTATAAAACAGCCTGAGGAAAATAAGTCAAAGAACCAGGAAAATGTCAAGAATTTGAAGGAAAAGTCTGAGAGGTTTTCAAGAAGGAATTAATCAACATTGTCGAATTCCAAAAAGATCATGTAATATAAGCTGAGAATGGGCCAGTTAGACTTGGCAATCTGTAGATTCACCAGAATAGTTTTAGTGGAGTATTAGATTGGAAACTGAATGAGGGACTTCCAATTCAAAATGGTAGACAAAACATACACTTCTACCTCCTTTGTCATCCTCTGAGGTGACTGAAAAAATTATAAAGAATTCTAACTTCACAACAGTATTGAGAAAAGGGAGGAGAAGTCATCAGTGTATCAAAAATTTTGACGAATTTCTGGAAAGCATAAAGCAAACAAGCATTTTACTTTGTGAATGATCAGAACCAAGTAAGCTAAAAACCAGAACATATACAGAAAAGTGAAGGAAAATGGTCTTCCTATGAGACCTGGAAAGTTCTGCGACTGGAATCAGAAAGCCAATTACAACTCATATCCAGAAAGGGACATGAAAGATATTGTTAATGTATATGGGTAAAAAAGGTAGAAATCTGGGAGGGAATGGCTTTTGAGATGTTAGATCAAGGAGGGTAGATCAAGTAGGGTAGAATGTAATTTTTAAACCAGCCAAATTTACTAACTGCTCCATCCGCAGTGATTTTAACCTGAACAACACTGCTTTTGACCAAGGAACTCGTAGTGAAAGTTTTAAAGTAGTGTGTCTTATCGGCAGCATTATTGACATTTTGGATGAGATAATTCTTTGTTGCAGATGGCTGTCCTGTACACTGTAAAGTGTTTAGCATCATCTCTGTCCTCTACCTAATAGATGCCAGTAATATACCCTCCCCCCACAAGCCATGACAATCAAAAATGTCTTCAGACATTGCTAAATGTCCCCTAGAGGGCAAATCACCACCTCTTGAGAACCGGTGATTTAAGGCAATGTACTGTAAACTTCCCACAAAGAAGAGTTGGATTTACTGAACAGTTGGATGACTTATTTTAGAGTCAGTTACAGCATTAGCTAGGAGACAATACACAACCTTGTTAGGCTGGAGTAGTATTTTTTTAGGATGTGGTTTATTCTCTGAATCAATATCCAATAAAAGTGATGATTCTCCCATAGCCAAAATACATTGGCCTCAGAACCAAGGTACGAAAGATGGGCGTCATCTCTCATTATTATATTTAATGATTCACTTAAAAATGTTTGCTCTACCATCCCCAAAACAATGATTCTGCTATGTTAGAGATCTTGGTACCAAAGGAAGAAATTATTCCACAATGGTACCAAACAATTGTTTCATTGGATTAGAAACTGAGATTATCATCTGGTTACTTCATGCTCCTTTTGTTAAAGGGAAAAATATTCTAATGAAAAGGTGGAGTTTGAGTCTTCACTGAGGTAAATGAGCCTGCTTAGTAAAGATTGTTTCCACAAAATGGTGGCAAGGGAGTGTAAAAGTAAAGCATCTCTGTTATCTCTTAGCATTGCCATGTCCAGAAAAGTTAATAAGAGAATTCCACATCAGGTTATGAAGTCTATCTAGTAGAAAGTTAATCCCCCCACTGACCATTAGAAAATCTTGAACATTTTAAAAGTGTTTATTTTTTATTATTAAAATTTATTGGGGTGGCAATGGTTAGTAAAATTATATAGGATTCAAGTGTACAATTCTGTAATACATCATCTACATATCACATTGTGTGTTCACCGCCCAGGGTCAGTTCTCCTTCCATCACCATATATTTGACTCCCTTTACCCTCATCTACCACCCCTTTCCCCCTTACCCTCTGGTAACCACTAAACTATTGTCTGTGTCTATGGGTTTTTGTTTCTTTATTTGTTTGTCTTGTTCCTTTGTTGCTTTCAGTTTTATATCCCACATATCAGTGAAGTAATAAGGTTCCCGACTTTTTCTGTCTGACTTATTTCGCTTAGCATAATAATCTCAAGATCCACCCATGTTGTCGCAAATGGCACTGTTTCATCTTTTCTTATGGCAGAATAGTATTCCATTGTGCATATAAACCACATCTTCTTTATCCAATTATTTATTGAAGGACAGTTTGTTGTTTACATGTCTTGGCCACCATAAATCAAGCTGCAATGAACATCGGAGCACATATATTTTTACGGATAAATGTTTTCAGATTTTTGGGGTATATACCCAGGAGAGGGATTGCTGGGTCATGTGGTAATTCTATTGTTAATTTTTTGAGGAACCTCCACACAGCCTCCCATAGTGGCTGCAAAAATCTGTATTCCCACCAACAGTGTATAAGGGTTCCTTTTTTCTCCACAGCCTCTCCAACACTTGTTATTATTTGTCTTGTTGATGATAGCCATTCCAACTGGTGTGAGATGATATCTCATTGTGGTTTTTATTTGCATTTCTCTGATGATTAGTGATGTTGAGCAGTTTTTCATACATCTATTGGCCATTTGTATGTCCCTCTTGGAGAAATGTCTATTCAGGTCCTCTGCCCAATTTTTAATTGGATTGTTTGTCTTTTTGTTGTTGAGTTGCTTATATATTTTTGATATTAGTCCCTTATCAGAGGTGCTGCTTGCAAATACCTTCTCCCATTCAGTTGGCTGCCTCTTTATTTTGTCTATGGTTTCTTTTGCTGTGCAGAAGCTTTTTAGTTTGAGATAGTCCCATTTATTTTTTTTTACTTCCCTTGTGTTTGAGGTCAAATTCATAAAATCCTCTTTGAACCCAAGGTCCATAAGTTTAGTACCTATGTTTTCTTTTATGCAGTTTATTGTTTCAGATCTTATGTTTAGGTCTTTGATCCATTTTCAGTTAATTTTGGTACATGGTGACAGATAGTGCCAGGAGCCGTCTGCGCCTCAGTATCTGACATGGCCAAACACACTGCAATTGTGACAAATTCTGAAGCTCTGACTGGGAAACAGATACTGCTTTATATCTTAGAAGATTTAAATTCCCCTTTGGGTGCCCCCCAGTAGGACGAAGATCTTACACCCCTTCTGATAGATATATCACAATAATTCTATTTTATATACTAAAGGCAATTTTAGTCACACTACTAGTCTCTTAGTAAAGGTCAAAGTACACACCCTATAAATCTTAAGATCCTGCTTAGCTAATAGTGTTTAGGGGATTAGCCTTAGTCACATAGTCACTATAGGTGAAAAGAATTAAAACACAGTTAAGATAAGTTGATCTTTTAGCATAAGAAAAAGTCAAGCTGTACCCTGGAGCATAAGAATTATGAGGAAGTAAAACCCTGATCTAAACTACGTAAAAGAACGTTTTACTGATGAGACAATGGTCAACTGCCCACTATAAAAAGGGGCATGCTGTAAAATAAAGTGAGACACTTCTCTCCTTGAAAAAGTGCTCCTGTGTCTCCGTGTGCGTTTTTCTTCATTTTCCTCGCCGACTCCACCTCCACCTGGGGGAACCCCTGGACCCTGCGGGAGCTGGTCTCCCGCAAGATAGCAGTCTAGTTTCATTGTTTTGTATATGGTTTTCTAATTCTCACAGCACCATTTATTGAAGAGGCTTTCTTTTCTCCATTGTATGTATTTGGTTCCTTTGTTAAAAATTATCTGTCTTTATTTATGTGGGTTTATTTCTGGATTTTCAACTCTATTCCATTGTTTTATGTTTCTGGTTTTCAGCCAGTACCATGCTGTTTTGATTATTGTTGCTTTGTAGTACAAGCTGATGTCAGGGAGTGTGATACCTCCAGCATTATTTATTTTTCTTAGGATTGCTTTGGCTATTTGGGGTCTTTTGTGGTTCAATACAAATCTCATGATTTTTTGTTCTACTTCTTTAAAAAATGCCATTGGGATTTTGATGGAGGTTGCATTAAATCTGTACGTTGCTTTGGGTAATATGGTTTTAAGGTATCAGAGAGCTACTAAGGCAACCAGGACTTGAAGGAAACCCATTGAAGTGAGCCAAGAAATCCTGTTTTTCTCTTGATGCAGTTGCTGAAGTCTAAACAGTGGGCTGGAAAGTTTGAAAAAACGAGTACAAGATAGCTGTTAAGAGTCAGAAACGTTGAGTAGATCTTCAGCTGTCTCATAGGGATTGGGAGTGAAATACTGGAGGTAAAGACTACCACAGCAGCCAGATTGTGAGGCTAAAAATCCCTGAGGAAAGAAAAACACATTAAAGTAAGCCAGGTATTCTGCTGCTTTTTTTTCCCCCCTGGAGGCATTCATAAGTAGCACAAGCCTATACATGGAAATTTCAAGCTGAAAGTGGAGGCTAAAAGGCTGAGATATTAAACAGATCTATCAGTAGTTTCACAGCACAGAGGAGATTGAAATTGGAGGTCAGGGTCCACCAAGGTAGAGCTCTCTGATAAACACCAAAAGCTTTAGGATCGCCCAAAAATCTATTCCCTAGAAATAAGGACACACTAGAAATACTTAAAAACTTACAATGATTGAAACTCAGCCCTGAATCAGATCAGTCCCTGATTGGATTAAGTGATTTACTCTAATTGCCTGCCAAAAATTAAAGAAAATCCTCTTTGGAGAAAGATAACATACAGATCCTCTATAACAGGGGTCCGCAAACTGCAGCTCGTGAGCCACTTGCGGCTCTTTGGGTACTTTCCATCTCAAAAGTTTGCCGACTCCTGGAAAAGCCAATCCTGTCCCTCACAACAATTTAAAAATTAATTGAGAGCCATAAATATATTTTTACAAATAAGGAAAATTTAAAGTAATATTATAAATGAAACTATAGTAGTTTTATTTACATTTTCAATTTTACTTCAGAGCCACATGTACGTACCCAAAGAGCCGTATGTGGCTTGCGAGCCGCAGTTTGCCGACCCCTGGTGGCTCTTCCGTCTCAAAAGCTGCCAACCCCTGCTCTATAACATATTCTACACAATATCCAATATTCAGTACAAAATTATCAAGAAACAGAATCACGCAGGGAAAAATAGAAATAGGTGCACAGGGGATCCAGATAATAGAGTTATAAAATACAGATGTTAAACAAACTGTGATTAATATATTCTAGAAGATAAAAGGCAAAATACAAACTTTTTACCAGCTAATTATATCTATTTAAAAGAAGAATTAAATGGAAATAACAGATACAAGTGAAATTAAGAATGCAATAGATGGGTATAAAAGCAGATTAAATCCAAAGAGAGAGATAGTAGTGATCTGATGAGGAGATCAATAAAAATTATCCAGATTAAAACAGGGTAGAAGAAAGAATAGACAATATAGGACATGGCAAAAAGATCTAACACTTGTGTAATTTGAGCCATAGGAGAAGAAAGAGAAAACGGGGCAGAAGAAATACTTAATTAGATTGTGGTAGAAATTTTCTCAAATGTACAAAAGCCACAGATTTAAGAATATTTAAGAATCCCAATCACAATAAATGCAAAGAAAATCACACCTAGGTAAATCACAGTAAAAGTGCTAAAAATAAAGGCAAGAAAATATTGCTTGAGGACAAGAAAATCTTCAAACAGCCAAAGTGGGAAAAGCTGTAGTCCTTTCAAAGGACCAAAAGTAACAGAAAGGATGGAAACCATAAGACAAAGAAACAACATCTTTTAAAGTGGTGAAGTAAATAACCATTACCCTGAAATTCTATACATAATGAAAATGTCCTTCAAAATTGAAGGTCAATGGGCAAAGACTTTAACAGACATCTTACCAAGGAAGATAAACAGATGAAAAATAAGCATATGAAAACATGTTCCATATCATATGTTATCAAGGAACTACAGATTAAAACAATGATGGGATACTATGGCACGCCTATTAAAATGACCAAAATACAGAACGCTGACAACACCAAATGCTGGTGAGAATGTGGAGCAACAGGAACTTGCATTCACTGCTGGTGGCAATACAAAATGGTATAGATATTTTGGAAGACAGTTTGGAAGTTTCTTACAAACCAAACACACTCTCACCATATGATCCAGCAATCATGCTCCTTGGTATTTACCCAAGAAGTGGAAAATATAGGTTCACACAAAAACCTACACACAGCTATTTATAGAAACTTTATTCCTAATTGCCAATACCTGGAAGCAACCAAGATGTCCTTCAGTAGATGAATGCTAAACGAATTGTGGTACATCTAGATAGCAGATTATTCAGTGCTATAAAGAAATGAGCTAACAAGCCATGAAAAGATATGAAGGAACCTTAAATGTACATTACTAAATTAAAGAAACTGACCTGAAAAGGCTACATACCATATAATTCCAACTATATGACGTTCTGGAAAGGGAAAAGTTATGGCGACAGTAAAAAAAGCAGTAGTTGCCATGAGTTAGAGGGCGTGGGGAAAACGAGTAACTGGAGAACAGAGAATTTTTAGGGCAGTGAAAATACCCTGTATGATACCATAATGGTGGATACATATCATTATAAATTTGCCCAAACCAATAGAATGTACACCAAGAGTTACCTGTAATGTAAACTGTGGATTTTGGGTGATTACAATGTGTCAATGTAGGTTCATCAATCATAACAAATATACCACTCTGGTGGATTGATAATGGGAGAGGTATGCATCTGTGGGGGCAGGAGATATATGGGAAATCTTTTCACCTTTCCCTTAATTTTGCTGTGAACCTAAAACTTCTCTTAAAAACTAATATCTTAGAAAATAAAATTATTTATCAAAATTAAAAAAAAGTTGAAAGTAACATAAAAGCAGTTCCAGAAACAAAAGTTATGAGAATTCCTCACTAGCAGGCTAGCAAAGAAATAATTGAATAAATTTTTAAGCAAAAGAAGTTTAAAATCAGAAAAGAAGCATGAAAATATAAGGAAAAAATAAAGATCAAGAAACAAAGTAACTATGTTGGTAAATCTAATTGAATATTGACTCTTTCAAACCATAACCAACAAACTAACAGAAAAAAATAAAAAATGCATCATTCACCAAAAAATGCAAGAAAGATGGAAAGATTATAAGATAGATAGGATAAAAAGAAAACAAATAGTAAAATGATAGCTATAAACCTAAACATATGAGTAATTACATAAATATAAAATAATTCAATAATCCAATTAAAATATAAAGGTTTTAAGCCTAAATTAAAACAAAATCCAAGTACATGTTACTTTAAAAAGACATACCTTAAATATAAAGAAAGAGTAAAATTGAAAGTAAAAGAATAACAAAATGTAAATACAATGTCAACATTAACCAAAAGAAAACTGCTATAACTATAATATATACAAAGTAGATTTGGTCAAGAAATCTGACTAAAGATAAAAAAGACAAAGAGGGACAATTTATGTATTAAAAAAGGTCAATCCACAAGGAAGATGTAACAATTTTGAATTTGTACCTAAGAGCATAGCTTTTAAATATATAAAGCAAAATTTCATAAGACTAAAAGGAGAAATAGGCAAATTCACAGGGTGGGATACTTTAATATACCTCCCTCAGTAACTGAGAAAATTGAGACTAAAAATAAAGATGTAGAAGATCTGAAAAAATTTAACCTGACTGACATGTGTGTAGAGCACTACACCCAACAGAATACACATTCTTTTCAAGAGCACATGGAACATTTACCAAAATTGACCATTCTGAACCATAAACAAGTGTTAAAATATTTTGAAAATTGAAATCAACAGATTGATTTCAATTTGAAAATTGAAATCAATAAGTAGATTCTATGGCCACATTGGAATTAAGTTAGAAGGGCCGGCCGAGTGGCTCAGTTGGTTAAGAGCTCGTTCAAGAGTGCAAGCTCTGAGCAACAGCGGTTCAATTCCCGGCCTGAGCTGAGCTGCTGCTGAGCTGCCAACAGGTGGCAGGATGGCTCAGCTAAAGAAAAAAAGAAAGAAAGAAATTAAGTTAGAAATCAATAACAATGGGATGACTAGAAATACCTAAATGCTTGGAAATTAACCAATACACTTACAAATAACCTATGGATGAAAGAATTCTTAGTGGGAATTAGGAAATATTTTGAAATAAATTATAATGGAAATACAGCAGCACACCAAAACTTGTAGTATCATAACAACGGAATGCAACTTGTGATCCTTGTATTGGCTCATTCGATAGCTCCTACAAACATTAAAAAGATAATACAGTGGTATTATAAACTGTATGGTAATCAATTGGAAAATTCTGAAGAAATGCACAATTTCCTAGGAATAAAAGTTACCAAAATAACTTCAAGGAAAAAAAATGAATAGTTCTATATGTATTCAAGAAACTGAATCTGTAGTTTAAAACTTTTCAGAAAGAAAACTCCAGGCCCAGATGTCATCCCCAGTGAATTCTTCCAACATTTAGGAAAGAAATAGCATCAGTCTCCAGAGATTAGAAAACTTAATGGAAGATTACAACGATTTTAAATAAGACCATCAATGTCTCAGAACTTTCAGGTATGAAGGTTTGATTTAACCCACTGAAGAAAAAACTGCCTGAAAGCAAAGAGAACATGGAATGAATAACACAATCATGTTAACACATGATTCCAAAATCATGAACACAAACTATAGCTTTATAACTTGCTGCAGATATGTGAACTATAACACCTACTTTCTTTGTTACATTATATATGTAATTATAAATGGCAATTATATTTCTCTCTATTATATGATATATATCTAGATAATTTCTATTTTTAAAATAATTTTTCTCTTCTTTTTCCTCCCTGTTAGTTTATATAGAGCATATTAGTGATAGCTTGCACAGTAATTTACAGGTTATGGTATAAACAGGAAGGAGAATAACAGACCAGGAGGAAGGGCATGATCTAGAAAGTTAACATTTGTTGCTGAACACAGCAGCTAAGGAGCCATGGTGAAGGATAGGTGGGTAGGAAATCGACACTGCTCCGAACACTGGCTTTCCTACGACTGGGCTTAGGGTTTCCCAATCCTGTGAAGTACCCATAATGTTTATAAGTTATCCTCTCCCAAGGCTCATGGGGCAGCTGGAGGGTAGCAAGTCCAATATGGTGATTTGTGTTAACATGGTCATTGTCAGTGTAATGAAGGGCATTTAAAAACCAAGAGTTGCAGGTGGTAAATGTAGTAATAAAAGAGTGAAGCACAGAGTGAGCTCCCTTGGGTCACTGAGGCTCACACCCAGAGGCAACATGTTTGAGTAATTCCTTCTAAACAAAGCATAACTCAGTGCTATTCCTGGACCTAGGCCTACTAAATATGTTAGGGTTTGATAGTGATCAAGATTACATCAACAGATAGTTGAATGAACAAATGGATTAACATCATACTTGAAGTATGAGCCCAAGAATGTGTTTGAAAACAGCTGCTGTGAGAAACACTGGAACAGAGTCATGATAACAGACCAGCACATTCTGGCCTCCAGGACAGAAAGTCAGCCGATTGATGAACTTAATCAAAGGGTTGTATTATCGGATACCGCTGCCACAACGAGCTCAAATCCCCCAAGAACAGAGAAGCTAAAGAATGAGGTTTTAATTGAGCCCTCACTAAATCAAATGAGAAGTCCAAGCCCAGGAAAGACGGGCCAACTATCGACTCAGAGACATGGGTGGTTCCCCCCATGCTGCTTAGTGTTCCATTAGTTTTTTGGCTCGGTTCAAAAAGTAGTACTTCTGGTCACCTGTCATAAGCAGGAGATTTTTATCTTAATAAGAGACAATTTTCATGTACTTGGAAAATTCCCATCTTGTTACAAAATGTTATGAAAAGGCAATAGATATAGCACATTTTCTTTCTGCCTAAAGAAGATAAAGCACTTTGACATATATCTTATTTAATCTTAAAACATCCCCTTGGAGCTATGGCGAGGAGGGGCTTAAATATATTTTGCATATGGAATATCGAAATCTTGCACAAAAAGTTAGTGTAGAAAATGGTCAAGAATACGAGGTCTGACAATTAAGTTTGCAAACCAGTTTTCAACAATGTTGCTAACCTTTTTTGATATCAGTGGGATTATTCATTATGCTTTTGTACTAACTGGACAAACAGTTAACCAAGTTTATTATTTGGAAGTGCTGAAAAGGCTATGTGAAAAAGTTAGATGACCTGAACTTTTCGCCAACAATTCATGGCTCTTGCATCACAACAATGCACCAGCTCACACGGCAGTCTGTGAGGAAGTTTTTAGCCAGTAAACAAATAACTGTATTGGAACACCCTCCCTATTCACCTGCTCTGGCCCCCAATGACTTGTTTCTTTACCCAAAGATAAAGGAAATATTGAAAGGAAGACATTTTGATGACATTCAGGACATCAAGGGGAATACAACGACCGCTCTGATGGTCATTCTAGAAAAAGAGTTCCAACATTGCTTTGAAGGGTGGACTAGGCACTGGCATCAGTGAATAACTTCCCAAGGGGAGTACTTTAAAGGTGACTGTAGTGATATTCAGCAATGAGGTATGTAGCACTTTTTTTAGGATGAGTTTGTGAACTTCATTGTCCGACCTCATAGAATACAGTGCCTCTAGCTCCTAGCCCAGGGTCCTTTCTTAGCAATAGTCTGTCTTTGGTGACTTTCTAGATCCATAGGAAATTCAGTTCACAATCTGGACTTCTATTCAATCAACAGGCTTTTTGACATTTGCTATGTGCAATGTACTACCTAGGTGTAGGGAGGATACGGTGGGTGCTGTGGTTGATAGGCAACATCCACTCCTGGATAATATCAAAGCGGTTTGTGAAATTGCTAATAGCTCAAAGGGGGAATCTGATGGTTGAAGGGTTATCCTATCCTCCATGACAGTGACTGTTTTAAGATAGTGCATGTGACCAAAGAGAGATTTTCTGGAGGCTTCCGAGTGTTTTCTCACTCTGAAGAGAGAGCACAGGAAAGCAGACACTCCCCTGCTGATTGCTACTGGCAGCCCTCCCACAGCCCCAAGAGGAACGGCCTTAGGATTAAACTGACACTGTGGACAGCAATGTGGAAGATGAAAAGATGCTAAGTCCTTGATGACATCATTGAACTTCTGGATCTACTAAAGCTGAAGCCCACCCCTACTTCTGACTTCCCTCACATGTATAGGCCGAAGAATAACCTTACTGTGCAAGCTATTTTGAATTGGTTTTCCTATTGCTTATAGCTGAAAATATTCTAATGCAAAGGAACTCAGAAAGAGTGACGCTGACATGCAAAAGGAGCCTACTTCACCAGTTCCAGAGCCTCCTTTCCAGTCTTCATTCTACCCAACCAGGACCTGGCGTTCATAACCCCAGGGTGCAGACTCTTTATTTCCAACCCCACGCTTTCCTTAGCTGCCTTCCCCTTGAACCATTCAGTAGTCATGGTCCAAGCCATTAAATATCAGGGTTTATGAAGGGGTTCATCTTCATTTATAAAATCCTCCATGTGAGATTGGCTCAGGCACATCCAGGGTCAGGGTTCATATGGGGAGAGGTGAGCTGTTGAGTGATTTTTAAATTTTATCCCTAGTTATGTCCCTCTTGCTGCGCCTCAAGCCTTCTGCCTGGTGTTCTGTTCTTAGAGGCAATCGGGGGGAGGGGGGAGGCACTGTCTTTTCTATTGTCATTTTCCAGCACCACATAGTGACTTTCATTCTCCTTGATTTTTCCTGTTTGTAGTGTACACAGACCTACTCCGTAAGCTGCTTGTGTCCAGGTGTCCCTGACTTAATAGTCTCCCAAGACCAGCCTAAAGGGGCTGCAGGTGTCTAGAGCTGAGCTCCCAAAGAGAGACGTCTCACCCTACAACAAAGGATCCGGTGTAAGTGAAACAGTGCTGAGCAGAGGTGTGAGTTATATTGAGCCCCACAAAAGCTGAGGGTCTGGGCCCTGGTCATCAGAGCAGAAGGACAGGGAAGAGCAGACTCTTGAAACCCATCCAGGAACCAGTGCCGGGGGTGGTGGAGGTGGTGGTGATGGTGGTGGTGATGGTGGTGGTGGTGAAATTCTGTGTGGCTTTACCATGGGAGTGAAGGAGCTTTGACTTTGAAGTCAGATTGGCTGGATTCACTTGTCACCTCCCAATTTTAATAGCTATGTTGCATTTGACAAGATCCTAACTTCTGTGAGATTCCTGTAGACTGGGGCCAATGAACACTGCCTCTTGGGGTTGTTTTGAAGACAACAGAGACAAAGCATCTAGTGCACACCTTTCATGGTACCTTTTAGGGTCCTTTGAATGAAATCTGCAAGCACTCAGGAGAGGGCTCTACACAGAGAGGAAATGGAGGGTTGGTGCTCAGATACTATCTAATTTGAGGGCATGTGCCCCAAGGTAAAAAGCATAAGCAAGGAAACTAACAATTAGATCCAAAACCCAGCTCTGTAAAGCAGGTGAGTGAGCACGCCACTCATCTTCTTATGATTAATGTCCTTCTCTATAACTGACAGTGTCAGACTAAATACTAATCTCTCAGTTTCCTTCTGGATCTCAAGGTTTTTGGAATAAAAATTGACAACTGTGGGCATGGCAGGCAAGACTTGCAGGAGGATGTGATCACGTCCAAACACAGCTCCTCTGCTGGCCCCTCTGAATACTCACTGCAGATTCTCTGTCCTCAGCCACTGGCTGCATAATGCCCTGCACTCTCTCCCACCCTCTTAGTTCATGCTCATTCAAGAAGGCAATATGGTAGTGCCTTGACCACCCCCGCCCTTTTTTTTTTTTTTTTAAGATTTTATTGGGGAATTGGGAAAACGGAACAGCCAAGTTTTTGTCCTTCACTCTCAGTTGTGGAGGGCACAGCTGTCTCAGCTCCAAGTCCAGTCGCCATCCGGCTGTCCATTGGCATCTCGCGGCAGCTCAGCTCAAGGTGCTGTGTTCAATCTTAGTTGCGGGTGGACATAGCCCACCATCCCAAGTGGGAGTTGAACCAGCAACCTTGTTGTTAGGAGCACGTGCTCTCACCCGCTGAGCCATCCTGTCACCTGTTAGCAGCTCAGTGGCAGCTCAGCTAGGGCGCAGCTCACTGGCCCATGTGGAAATCAAACCTGCGACCCTGTTGCTCAGAGTTCACACTCTTAATCAACTGAACCACACAGCTGGCCCTTACCCACCCCGTATAAATTGACCAAGTATTGTGTTTGATCATATACTTCAAGGGTCCTGTAAGGGCCGAAAGTTTACCTAATTACTTCTCTTTCAGGCAGTTCCAAATAAGGGGTCTCTTATTGCTTTAGGACTTTTTGCCTTGGGATTCTATGCCAGAATTCAAACAATCTAGTAAGTCCTTTCACCTCTCTCCCTATATCATTCCCCCAATGTCTGATCTTCACTATCTTCATGTAAACCGCTCCTCTGTTGTGCTCATCTAAACACAATTGCCTTTCTGAGTTTCACCTTAAGCAGTTCAAATTATTTCTTGATAATCTTGTCATGGTCTCCACAATCTCCCTTTCAAGAGATATCTTTCTCACTGGTCCTCCTGGTTGTGGTCCCGTGTTTTGCTTCTCCTTTTGTTAAAGGCTCCAAAACCAGGCTGTCTCTTTCCAACAGAACTGCATGCTTGGAAGTTCAGTGAGAATGTAGAACTCAGGCCATGTGTGCTGAGAAATCCCCGGTGATGTATGCTGAAAATGCAGATTTCTGACCCCAGGCATGGTGCCAAAAAGAAGTTTTAATGTCCAAGTGTTTTATGCTCAAAGATAGGCCCTTGTGGTTGTTGGTTTAAACCTGCATTCTCCACAGGAAGCAACCTGATATCCCAGTGACTGGAACCCATAAGGTAATTCAAAATTGTTTAGATTGAGGCCAACAACTTTGCTGAAGATTTGATACCCTCTAGAGATCATTGCGCCAAATAGGTGAGTAAAGTGACAAGTTGCTCCACTAGTCATACATTCAACACACTCCGCACGCTACAGGCCAAATTTAAGAATTTGAGTATTAGGATAAGCAAGAATTAAGTATTAGAATTAATTTGTTACCCAGTATTTTCTGGCATTCATAGCTTTCCAAAAATTTCTGAACCCTCAATTCAAAAAGTTGATTATAGTCCTCTTCTCATTTGTTAACTAGAAAGCAAATAGAGTTCTCCAGCAGGAGGGCTGTTCTCCTCTCCTGGTCAAATAATGGTATAGTAGTGCATTTATGGTCTCCTTTGGAGGAGATACTTCAATTCTGCGTGATTGCCCCACCCAATCAAGACACTCTTTCAATATGTCATTTAATCCCATAAATACTTATTGAAAATCTCTATGTGCAAAGCACTAAAGATAATACCAAGATAAATATGACATTGTATATCCTTTTTGAGGCTTACAGATTAAATGATGCACATTTAGGTAAATACATATATATATATATATATATATATATATATATATATATATACATATATATATATATATATATATATATATATATATATATATATATATATATTATACATGTAGTGAAAAATGGTCAAGGTGGAAATTAATGATCCTAGGAGAACTGGGCAAAGTTTTATGGCAGAAGTGGTTTTGAGCTGAGCCCTGACTGATAGGAAGCAGTCCGCAGTCCCACAGTTAGGGGTGATGGGAGAGTGTTTCACCTGAAGAGGACACCTGAGCCCCAATTCAGGTAGAAGGGGAATGCAGACCTAGTTGGGAGCTAGAAAGTGGTCTGCCCTGTGTAGATGGGGTGCCCAGCATCATTAGAGGCTGAGGAGCCAGGTCAGCGAACTGTGAACGCCTGTCTGAGAAGATGCCAGTTTTTTCTGTTCTGGCTGGTCTCTCTGGTACTGCACAAGGGAATCATTAAACGTTGTATAAATAACCCCAGAAAATGCTATATCAAATTGCCCACGAGAAAAGCAACTCCATGGAAAATGTGTACCTACTGCAAATCAGAATCTGCAATTCAGAGAACCTGCCCTTAAATATTCACTTTGGGCTCCAATTGAGAACCATTGTTTTTTTGTCCATGGCTGATTGTGTTAGCTTTGCCTCTTCCAAGCAGGAGTCACCTGGGATGGTTCCAGCAGCAGGTTCCAGATGCTTTGCAGATTTACGACCTACACCATGGAGATGCCCGCCTGAGTGCCTCCAACAGAATTCTCTACAATCCACATAACTCTACAGTTTGAATCACACCATCCTAAATATATCCTCCACATTTGATGAAAACCCTTCCATCCATGTTTACATGGAACAAGACTCAGACAGCAGGAACTTAGTTTCATTTGTCAAGGTGAATGAAAAGCATCAGCAAGATCTCTGGCATGCTTTAAAAGGCACACTCCTATGGCAGTGGGTTTATAGATAACAGAATGGGTCAGGGCTGATGGGAGGATTTTATAGTGCTCCAGGCAAGAGGTTACGAGACCTGAATTAAAGCAGTACGACTTAAAAGAAGGGGCAGGTACAGGAGGTGCTTTTTTTTTGGAGATAGGATCAAAAGGGTTTGGTAACTGATTGAAGGTGCAGGGAGAGGAAGGCAGAAATGCTGAGTGGCTTCCCAAGGTGTGAGGCTGAGTTAATAGGAGGATGATAACACCATTACACCAGGAAGGGGGGACCCAGAAGAGCAGTAATTCTGGAGCTAAGGGGGTGGGGGGTAACTTATTTAGAAAATAACAAGGATTACTGAATTAGTTATACTTAGGGTGACTATATAATTTTATCATTGAAACTAGGATGCTGTTGAGAGAGAAAGGGGATACTTTCATAGTTGCACCAGCACAACAGGTCTAAATCAAGATTCTTCCAAGCATATCCAAATGTTTGGTCTCTCTGTTTATCATACCTTTCAGTGTTCACTCAGTTGTGGAGTAGAGTTAATGAAGCTGGCTCAGCTCATTGAACTTAAGGTCTCAGAGTTAGGGGGCACCCTAGAAATTCATACAGTGTAGCCTCTCAGCATTCCCAGAAAGTCCTCCGTACTCCATTCCCCAAGTCCAGCCTTTGCTGGAACGGTTCCCAGGGACAGGGGACTCACTATGACATTCAGAAGGCCATTATAATTTTAGACAGTGCTAAGTGTTCTTCCTTATTAGCTTTAGCTAAAAATGGCTTCCCTGTAAACTCTACACATTGGTACTAATAATCATGACATCGCCAATATTAAAATAGCTAACAGTTATTGAGCGCCTACAAAGGGCCAGGCCTTGAATGTATTATTTCTGAAGCTCTCAGCAACTGTAGTTACACTGAAGCGCCCATCACCATTTTACAGATGAGGTAGCAGACACTGAGAGGGAATATCACCTGCCAAGGACACATCGCTAATAATTAGTAGAGAGGATTTGAACCACGTTCTGTCACCCTGATCCCAAAGTCCATATTCTTTTCACAATAACATGTATCTGCATGTCACAAAGAACAATCTCTCTTCATACATCAGCGCTTAGGATATTTGAACATAGTTATCATCTCTTCTCTTGCTGACCCTGATTCATGTTTCATCCTCCCTACTTCTACTCTAATAGACACCAGCATTTTCTTTTTAACATTTCTGTATCTCTTATGACAAGTTTCAATTTAGTAATGTACCTCTTCAAATAGGATGACAATGACCAAACCCCACACTTTAGGTGTGACTCAACCAGCGCAGACGATATAGCAAGCCTCCCACATGCCCTGTCTCACTACAAGATACAACTTTTGAAGGTTGGTTTTTTACCCTTCATTACCATCTGCCCTTCATTGATTGGTTGTTTGCCACACGCATGTCAGGTTGTCAGTGACTTACAAGGGTTCAGCATGGAGAGTGTGACAGCTTGATGCAATCTATCACCAACTCTAAATGTAGGTTTTGCTGATGGTAGATGCAGCAGACATCTGTTGTTTTTTCTTGTCAGCACCTTCTTCTGCTAACAGTGTCCTTATTTCTTTGCCCTTTCAGCCTTTTTTCCAAAGATAAGCTAGATTCTACCACTGGGTTCCTGTAGCAGAGCTCACAAGCTAGGCTTATCCAATCATATTCCGACCTGCTGCCTTAGTAATTGGCATAGGGATGGGCATTGTAGGCCAGTGGACTGTATCAGTTAGCTCTTGTTCTAATAGTGTCATATAACAAATTATTCCCAGACTCAGTAGCTTATAGCAACAAGCATGTGTTTCTTGCTCACATTTCTGCTGGTGGCTGAGATGTGGCTGATAAAGGCTAGGCTTGGATGGTGTTGACTCCAAGTGGATGATGATATGATACAAAAAGAAACTTGAGTATATTTGAAGAGTTAGGCTTGCTCTCTTGCTACACTCCTGCTTTTGTCATAAGAAGAACATGCCTTGTATGCAAGTTTTGTTTGTGCAAGGAAGAGGAGAAATGCATGGAGAAGCCCTGGATAGAATCATCGGATATAACCATCCCCATTTTGCTTCAACCAGTTGAGTTGGGCTTTTTGTCACTTGAAAACAAAGGAGTCCAAATAGCTAGAATGAATGAATGAAACTGTCTTCACAACTAAGCTATAGCACATGATTATTAAGCCTGTAAGTACCCTGGCCAGAGCTTTTATAGCACAGCCTTCTTGTCCAGGGGTCAGCAAACTGCAGCTTGCAAACCACATGCAGCTCTTTGGGTATGTTTTGTCTCAAAAGTTTGCCGACCCCTAGAAGAGCCAATCCTGTCCCTCACAACAATTTAAAAATTACTCGAGAGCCATAAATATATTTTTACATAATCACCATTATGTGAATAATATCCTTTAAACATTTTATAAATGAAACTATGATAATTTTATTTTCATTTTCGACTTTACTTCAGAGCCACATGTACGTACCCAAAGAGCCGCATGTGGCTCGCGAGCTGCAGTTTGCTGACCCCTGGCGGTCTTCCGTCTCAAAAGTTTGCCGACCCATGTTCTAGTCCATTCTTCATTGTTGCAATCCTTCCTAGGTACAGTGATAGACTATACAAAGCATGAAACTACAAGGCCTTCAGTATTCCCCCAAATCTTTTGAAACCATTTCTGATCATTAACAGTCTAGCTTGATTTTTAATGATACTTTATCTGATTAAAAAGCCCTTTTCACCTTTACTTCACTTCAAATATTTCTCCATGTAAAAATATGAAGGAAATGCATTCAAGTTTCAAATTCCAAGATCAAAAACTCAAAAGAATACAGAGTTAGTATTTTTCAGGCAAAAAACCAGAAGCGTTTTATAATTACATTGCATCCCTTACCTACACAATTGAGGTTTTGTTTTGTTTTGGTTTTGTTTTGTTTTTTTGCTTGAACTTTTGAAGGAAGAACCAACATAACATGGTGTGGTAGAAAGGGTGCTTAATTTCAGAAGCCAGCAGCTTTATCCAGGCCCATCACGTTCATCTTTCTGACTCTCAGTTTCCCTATCTGTCGTAAAGAGGATAGTTTTCATCTCATGTGATTTACAGTGTTGTTATAATAATCATTTGAGAGAATGAATAAGAATGGATAGTTTTATTTTCCTTATAATAGAAGCATTTTCTAAACATAACAAGTTTAGAGAGAAACCACTTAGTCTGAGCTACTAGAAGGTAGTTTATAATGCTTCATACCATGTAGCTGGGATGATTCCCAGTATCACAATCTCAACAATGGAAGAAAATGAGGCCATATCTTCTAGTCCTTTCTTAGGAGCAAGAAAGCCTTTCCCAGAAGATCCCAGTCAAGCCTTCCTTCATGGTTCATTGGCCAGAGGTGGCTCACGTGTCCAGCTCATAAACCAAACACTGGCAAGGGGAACAGAACAGCTAAGATTGGCTTCGATTAGATCGGCTTTGCACGCAATGCCATGTGCAAGAGAGGGTATACCTGAACAAGCACAGGGTTTATTTCACAAGGAGTGGAAATGGCTCTGGGGTTGGAAACCAACTGTATATGATACAGTACTGTATTCACCAAACTCTGCTGTAAATTGCCTGTTTATGTGCCTGAACCCCCCATTACTCTCTAACCTCCGGGACAAGAGGCGCGAGGTCTTGCTCTATATCTCCAGCACCTAATACGATTTCTGAGATCCAGTGGCAACAAAGTAAGAATTTCATTATCAGATTTTAAATCTATTTTAGCTCTCAGGCTCTACGAATATGTTTAAGTAGTAGGCTGACAATAGTTTCTGCTCTTTTCTTGGTGCTGGCCACAGACCCAGCATGGAGGAAGAAACACCCCATAGTATATATAAAACCCCTATTGGCCTTCTGTGATTCTTTGATTTTTAGAATGATTTCATTTCCCTGCCCCCTTTACATTATTATCTAAAACCTTTAGAACTAATTAGAAGTGGGAGGATCAAAGATGATGTATTTTAAATTTGCTTCCCGCCTCACCCACTTAAAGTAAAGAATCCTGCATAGCCCATTAAGCTGGAGGTACTTGCTGACAGGAAGGAAACCATCTGGTGAACAACTTCTGTTAATTATGTTGGAACATAACTAACGAGAATAAAGAACAGCCCTTAATGACCTTCCCCTTGGTGGCAGAATCCACTGCAGAGTAGACAGTCGTGGCTTGGAGCCAAAAGTTAATGGTTAGTATTGGCACCAAACACTCAGGCTCACTAGTACTTAATAATCTCCCCTCGGTGGAGAAAGTATTTCAGGCATTCACAGCATAAATCCTCCTAGCACCTGCATGTAACTGAGCTCCAAAATAGTCATTTAGGGCATTATTTGGAATCCCTCAGTAAATGTGAATGTGGGTGTTACCTTCTCTCTATCTTTCTTTGCATATGGACATACTGGATGAAGCCAGACAAAGATTTGCATTTTCTTTCGAACAATGACAGTATCTAAATGTTACTTGGCAAAGCCCTGATGCAATTATTTTATATCCCTGAGGGATAAAGATACACAAAAATAATTATCCTCATTATGACCTGGATGAATTAATCATTTATATTATTCTTAATGCCACTTTACCCTTGGAAAGCCAGGCAACCCTGTAACTTCTTCTGCCATTCAGGCAAAAAGGCAGAATTACAGCTTTGGCATTCGTTATCATGAGTTAGTTATATGTGTCAAAACATCAGTATTTTTTTGTTTCATTCATTGCTTTGCTACTTGTTTTGAGAAAGATTTTTTTAAAGCAGCTTACATGCTATGATAAGATTAAGTAAGAGTTAAAAGAAAACTATTTAAAATTAAAAATTTTAATATTAACAAATTGTTTTAAATTTTTTTAAAAAGAAAACAGGAGTAGGAAAATAAATTCAAACCAGGAGTGAGACTACTATACAATTATGCACGTCATGAAATCCTATACATTTCTAGAAGTAGGCCACAAGCACAGTTCTAAGCTTCTCAGCATCTAACTAGAAGAGGCAAACAAATGCTTCAGTGGGCATTTGGGGGGCTCAGGAAAAGGTTTTAAAAACATTTCAAGCATAAGAGTTTCCTAGTATTAACAGTACTTTAAGCTGACTCTGTCATCTAGTGCATTCACAAAATGTATGCATTAAACAAAAAAGAAACAACCCTAGAAATTGCTGCTTCAAATCAGGTGGGGCATATTATTTAATAGAAATCCTAAATAAAAGCCTGTAACTAGGAACTGTCAACATTTAGCTCTTAAATTATAACAAATCTGTAAAGAATATGGATCTGTAATATATTAAAGTTTAATAACCCTAACTATTAGCCAAGAAACTGCTTTCTATATCATTGCTTGATGTATATTTAAAGCTTTTCATATGTACATTAAGAATATAATTTTTTATAAAGGCAGGTATGTCCAAGAGTTTGCACAGAAGTAACAAAATAAAAGTTGTTTGTGCCTAAATCATCCCATCTGTGCCTCTTGGACAATACTCAATCCTCTGCAACCACATGCATCAAGCAATTGGCTAAATATCCTTGCAGACAGGATGTCTCCTATTTGCATTTGAAGTACTCTTCTGTTTAAAATATAAATGCAATTAATTTGCATTATTTACTTAATCTGTCTTTGCATACTAATGTCACAAAAAATGAAAATAAATGTTAGGTCCTTATCAACATACCTCAAAATATTTTTGTGTTCAGTGAATTTAAATGATTTTTTTTTAACTAACCTCAACTTTCTTTGAAGCCTTAATGCTTCCTCACCTCCTACTATCCTCTGTACCGCCCACCACTATCTTTGAAGTTGGCTCATCTGGTAACAGACTTATTGCAAGCTGTAGTGCACACCTACCATTCAAAGAGTTAGATGTTGTCCATGTGACAGATTTAATCAGTCCCTTGGTCTCTCAGACACGCAGCTGTGGGTGAATTCTTTTTTGCTGGTGTAATATTGTAAGTGTCTTAAGTTAAAATTAAAGCTGCCATTAAATTTTCATCTTCTTTTTCAAGAGGACTGTTTTCTGGAAGTAGCATGTGTATACATTTTTAAGTGGCAGTGCCAAGGAGATATTTTATCCAACATCAAATCTTTAATGTTCAGAAAGAATGGCCCAGTTTAATAGAAAAGTCAGTAAATAATCCAAGTTGTTGGATCTGGGCAAAAGCAGGTCGCCTAGAATTATTGGTTAAAATAAAAATATGACCTTCTTTGGCAGTTTTATGCTACAGATGCTGCATTTAAGATGACAGCATTGAAATACAGAAAAACATGTGGGATTTATAGAAATTCTCTCCATGTCCAGATTGCCTGGCCCCTACAAGTCAAAATGTCACTTCTGAAACACATCATTTACCAATTCTTGAGCAAAACAAACAACCTTTAAAAAAAAAGTCCCCCATGGAACGAACAAGGTAAATAGTAATAGAGTTGGAATGTCATGATCAGGAGAGAATGGAGCTTCAGATAGTGCCAACTTTTTACAGAGGAGTCAATAAAGCAAAGGGAACTAAAACTGAATACCGGTGTGGAGAGGCTGAGGAACAACAAAATGAACTTTTGGCAACTACCAACAAGTATGTATTCTGGGTGTGGTTAGGGAGACCACACCCAGTGAAGAGTAGGATACTTACCCCATTCCGTGAAAAAAAAAAAAAAA
>NW_017731355.1:7479200-7486175 GCF_001890085.2 Hipposideros armiger
AGTACATTTTCATATCTTTATTTTTATTTAAACTTTATATACTTATATATTTATTGTTCTAATTTACATTTTGTCCATATATTTATATAGTGTTATGTAAATGTTTAATTAATTAAATCATTAAATATTTAAATCTATGTGCTCAAATTAAAATGCACATATTCATATATATATATGCTTTATATATTTTTCATTATTATTTATTTAGCATTTTATTCACATATTTCTATTTATTTCTATTTAGGGTATGTTCAATTAAACATCAAACTTAAAATAAATACAATTATTTAATATCCTGTCTGCCTCAAGCACTAGGCTTATGTGAATTCCCCTATTAAAGGAATTCAAAATGAGATTCAGATTTAACTAACCACAATAATCATATCTACTTTTATTGAGCAGTCCCTCCATGCCAGACACTGAGCTAAGTGATCTGTGTATGTTATCTCATTTAAACTACAAAGCCAATGGTGTTATTATTATCCACATTTTTATAGATGAGGAAATAGAAATGCAAACACATGAGGTAACTTGTCCCTCCTATGAAGTGCTCAGTGAGGCTTCAGCCCAGGTTTGATGTTGACTCCAAAGACCTGGGTCTTGACCACGTGGTGATGGGGGCTGCGTATCACAGCAGTTAATGCAAGGCTTGGGAGTCAGAAGACCCAGGTGCAAATTCCCATTCCACTATCACTTAGTGGTGAGGTGCTAGACTATTTTTCCTGCTTTTCATGACCACATTGTGTGAGAGAGACTCCCCTCTGGACTGAATGCTGAGAGGGACAGGGAAAAGGCGTCAGAAATTAGTGCTGGAAAACATAGACTGTAAAAAACTGACATCTTTATGTACTTCCCTGGTGATAAAACCAGAAGAAACACTGGCAAGAAATTAAACTTGAGTTTCTTCTGTACTTGGAAGTTTCAATCCTTTAGACTCATGCTACTCAGGAACAGGTAACAGTAGCATCACTTGGGAGCTTGTGAGAACCGCAGAACCTGAAGCCCCAGTCCAGACCACAGAGTCAAAACCTGCACTTGGACAAGACACTGGGCTGATTCTGCCCAATATCATTAAATCATGGTTCTGAAGGCTTAGCTGATCTTCCTGCTAGTCCAAAAACTTATTTCAAAGAAAGAGGCAAAGATCATGAGAGAAATATGGAGGTAAGGTAGCAAGTAAAGCAAGAATCAGATTCTAATATCAGGTTTGCTGCAAATAAGCTGTGTGACCTCAGGCAAATTACTGTCTCTGTAACTTACATTCTATTTTTGTAATAAGTGTTTTTGGAGGAAGGCGATAGGAAAAGGGGAAATTAGCAATGGATTATTGTAAAGGTGTGCTTTAAATTCAAATATTCATTAAATAAAAGATTAACTAAAATAAAACACAGATCTGACTAAAAATTGTGAGGAAGTATATCTGTCTTAACCACTGCTGTCTTTTTTATCACCTCTAGTAGTTGCTGAATAAATATGTGAACCAAGGATAAATGAATGCTTACTCTGACACTTTCAGAAGCACTTTCTGTACTCCTAATTTTTACATACATTAATTGACACAAGACAATGGAACACTTTTCTTCAGAGCACTTATAAATTATCCATTACCCTGCCAACAAAAACCATTTCTGAAAATTTTCTTCCGTAGACATGCATCTTTCACATAGCTAACATCACAGGGTACACAGATTTGAAATCTGCATATTCCTTTATTATATCAGGGCACAGGTACACAGTGAGCACTCAATAAACCTTTGTGAATGTAGACAGCTTTTATAATTATTTTAGGATTGCATATTTCTTCCGGTTAATGTACCCCCACTTTCAAAACAAGGTCTATATTATTGAACATCTTGGTGGTTTCACAATTTTTTTACTCTTACAAAAAATATTCTAGAGTGAACATCTTTGAGAATGTATGTCTGTGGGTCTGTTGAGTGATATTTCCTTGAAATTTGTTAAAGTGGATGGACTAGAACAAAGGGTAGGAGCGTCATTATGGTTCTTGTTACATTATGGCTGAATTTTCTTTCTAGTTCCAGAATTCTACGATTCTTAGAGAATCTCACCTTCTCAAATGGCTGCAGCAAAGATGAGAAGGCAGCAGCCAGCTACTGATGCCACCACAGTCCTTGAAAATGGCAAAACAGACATTCCCACATTCTTTTCTTTCATGGATGATTAGAACAAAATGGAAACCTTGTGCTAGAAATTGACTTACAGCATCCAATGGATGAAATATCATGTTACACAAATGACCAGAGACTAGTTGGATAAATAAGATAAACTCAGAGTTGCATTCTTTCCCAGAATCCGAGAGTAGCACTTTGGAGCATGGATTCACAATTCTGTTCCTAGCCTATTTTTAAAATATCAAAGAGAAGGGCCAGATGTCACAATGAATTAATATCCAAGACTTTCAAATCAGGAGACATAGGTTCAAATTCTCCCTGGTTGAAAGTAAATATGAGTTTTCTGGCTTCTTGGAGATCCCTAGTGGATATTTTATTCACCCCCAAATTTGACAGTTTGACAGGATGATCCCAGCATCTTCCTTTTCTTTGTGATCTGAGGGCTGAAAGCTCAGATGAGGTGAGGCAGGTGCCATCACTGAACTGAGGGAAGAGTCATCCTCGTCTCTCACTCCCCTCACCACACATTTCTCTTGGGATTCCTATCTGCTCTTCAACATTCCCCCTTCAAGAGGTGCCGAGTTACACAGCTGTTGTTGAAGAAAGGCAGGAAATAAAGGAGGGGCTCTGGCTCTTCGACTGACTTAGTGATGGAAAGTCGAAGGCCATCAAAGTGCAGCTGCAGAATCCATCTACACAGCCACAGTGCAGTTACAATCCATCCAAGTGGGTCTAAAGGAGGTACTCCCCCGTCAAGTCTCCCCGCAGGGACACACACCTCTGTTTTCTATTCAAGTCAGTTTTTGAGATCTCATTACAGAGACTGTGGCGATGTCATTAACATTCTTATGCAGGACCACCATTCCTCCTGGGAGGTCTCCCTGTGAAGTCAAGGTTCTATACCCCTTCTTTGTGCTCTCATGACATTCTTCTCCCCATCAGAGCATCTCTCTTGTTGGTAATCACCTGTATTTGTTTGGTTCCCCTACTGGACTCTAGACTCTGTGGGAACAGAGAATGTGCCTGCCCAGTTCACCAGTGTATGCCCCAGTACCTAGCAGAGCACATGCCCATCTCGACTTCCATTCTTTGACTTGTGTCTTTCCAAGTGTCTGAGTAACATCCTCTGAATAACCCTGGAAATCATCTGAGACAGCTTTTTGAAAAGAGGAGTGGTACTGAAGAGGCTCTCCTGATGGGACCTGCAGGGAAAGATTTGTCTCAGGCTCCCGGCCAGCTGGGCATCTCACTCAGCTCAAGTGAACTAGATTTCCACCAGAAACTCCATGCAGGTCCTCACATAAGAAGTGTGACTGGTGTGATAGAAATCAACACGTGATCTTTCTCAAAAAGACAAGCAAACAGAAGGAAGCAGATCAAGCAGCCTTTATTCAACCAATGTCAATATGCCACCCAGGATAATTGCACTTCAGGAAAACCTGGACTGAGAAATTTTTTATTAAAAAAACAAAAAACAAAAAACACCACATGTAAGACATTACTTTATATCTGCTTTTCTTTCTAGTTCAGTTGGGCTTTCAATATAAAGTGTGTTTAGTAGACTTGAAAAGGCAGAAAGAGCACATTCTTTCACATGTCTCCCTCCTGACAGTTTTCCCCTGAGATCACTGAGTGAAGAAAGTCTGGCTGAGCCTAGACTTTCTAAATAGGTGGGCTATCCACTTATCTCGGACACAGATGCCCTGCTTTTATTTGAGTTCAGCTGTATCAAACTATGAGCATATATTTCCCCCAAAATTAGGTCTTTTAGGCATAGTAAAGACAGTGGAAACATTCCTCTACCCCTCCATAATCCTGGGAATTAATTCCTCACCATGGAGGGGAAGTCCAGGAGAGAGAAGTGCAGCCAGCCAAAGAGGATTAGAGCACCCAGAGAGCCAGTCATGTCAGACTTGGAGAGACCAGCCTCCCAACCTCCAACCTATGGTCACAGGGAAACCCCGAAGACTGTGTCTCCTTTACATTTTTGTCCTGAAACATATCCAGAGCTCCTCCTCTGAGCCTCACTATACCCCAATGTTTGGGATAATTGCATCCCACCTCTCTAGAGCTTGGGTGCTAAAATCTCCCCCTGGAGTTTGGTTTTTTTAAAAAGCAGGTTTAAAACTGTGAGCAAGAGAAGAGAGAGGGCCAAATTGCTCTCATGCTTGAATCCTGTAGGCCAACTTTTTTGTAATTGGCTTGGTATGCAGCGAAGATAGAGCTGTATAGGGGCAATGCTCCATGACCCCCCTTCCCAGGGGGTGGTCCCCCTAATGCTGCTTCTTAGCCCAGTGCCAGGCCCCAGTGGAGGAGAGGCAGGGAGATCCTGAGCACAGAGAAGAGCCAATCCCATGCACTCACAAGACAAAGGGGTGGCAGGAACTGCCCCAAGAAAGGAGGCAGGACCCTTCACTAATATATACTCAGGAATTAGACCAGACATTGCAAGGTCTGTGTCCAAAGTCAGAGGCTATGGGTCAAGGAGAAAGCTCAGATGAGAGATGGGAGGAGAGGACAAAGCTAGCGAGGGCTCCTACATGAGACTGCTAACAGCAGCCCTTACCAGGAACCGATGGGAAACTTTTTTAAATAAGATGAAATTGCTACCACTTCTATTGCCTCCTCAGTTGAGCCAACAGGGTCCAACTGCCAGCCACTCATATAGATCCCATCTCAAGGCCAGCATCAGCAGGGGAGGCAGAAGAATGTAGGCTTCAGGAAAAGCAGAGCTGGGTTCTAACCTTGGTTTTTGCTACTTCTTGTTTGTTAGATTTTAGGCAAGATATTTAACCCAATTGAATCTCAGTTTTCTGATCTATAAATGAACATAATAACTCTTACCATAAGGCTGACTTAAAAGGACCTTGAAAGTTTGAAGTCATATTGGGTATAAATCCATTGTCAATCAGCATCAGCCCCACTCCCTTCTACAGGTTCCCTTTGATCTCAGGTGCTAGATGCCTGGGAACTACATATCCCTGACTTCCTTTCCTCCAAGGTTCTAGATATCACCTGCTTAACAATAAAACTCATTTGTGGGATATCTGTAAGGCAGAAGGGAGCAAGAGGCTCCTCTTCTTTGTCAGCAGTGGTGGGGGTGACTGAGTATGAGCCTCAGCAGATGTGACCAATATGGCAGCTGGCTGGTCTCCACACGACACTGAGAGGCTCCAGCTTCAGGGTTGTGGGTCAGTTGTAATTTCCTGCAGCTACATGATCTTGGGTGGCAGCTTGTCGTGGCATAACCTGAAAGCTAGGAGTAATCCATTTTACCTTCTTGACGCCAGGCTTTTCCATAACTTAGTGAGCACTTGTATTAGTTTTCTATTGCTAGTTAGTAAATTACCACAAACTTAGCAGCTTAAAATAACACTATTTTTTTTTAAGATTTTATTGGGGAATTGAGGGAAGGGAACAGCATTGGGGAATCGGGGAAGGGGAACAGACAAGTTGCTGTCCTTTTGTTCTTCAGTCTAGTTGTGGAGGACGTCNTTGAGCTCTGAGCAACAGGGATTCGATTCCCAGCCTGACCTGAGCTGCCACTGAGCTGCCAACGGGTGGCAGGATGGCTCAGCTAAAACAAAAACAAACAAACAAACAAACAAAAGATGAGTAAAGTCTTTTATCCTGGTTTAGCAATTATTGTGTTCATCTCAGAGTTAATTTGACTCCCCATATCTACAAACTGACCTTGTTATGGCAAATTGCTTAATTTCCTTATTAATCATCTTCCTCATCTATAAAATAGCCCAATAATATTTACCTACCTCACAGGGTGTTGTGAGTCTTTATTAATTAGTGTTTAGAAGATTAAGATCCTTAGATGAAAAGCACTACCAAGTGCTTTTTCATTTATTTTTGCATATGTTATGGAATAAGACTTTAAGATGCTATTCCTGTGACAAAGGCCAATAAAAATATGCAAATCTATGCAGCTGATGCCGATAAACAGCCTATAAAATGATTCCCTTTGGAAATGATACCAGGGGTTTCATCAGATTCTAATTTTAGAATGTTTCCTTTTTAAGAAACTATTTCCTTTTCTTCTCCAACTGCATGAGTTAGCCAGTGATGAAGGAAGAGAATTTAGATTTCCCTCCATCATCATGGCATTCTACCTTCAGTCTTTACCTGTCACTCAATTATAAACACTCCTGCAACATTCAGAGTTCACGCTTTTCAAGGTCAGGTTAAGGGGAAGGATCTCTAAGGATAAGAAATTAGTAGTTAACAACAGGAATGTGAGGAAGGCATTTCTCTTTTTTTAATTTTCATCTTTGATTTTTCCCCCTTCTTTTGTATCTATAGTTCTTCCCTCTTCAGGGAAAATGCCTCAAACCTTACCATTGAATGTATAATTTTAGTACCCAAAGACACACTAATTAGAAAATACCCAGATACACACTGACTGCTTCCCCTTTACGTTTTTAATGTCTAGGAAAGTTTTGAAAGACTGTTATTGGGTTGATGATGCTTGGAAAACAGTTTAGACTCCTGAAGGGAGCAGAGAACCAACCAAAGGATTTCTAACCAAGTTATTGACCCCACAGACTTACTTGCTAAAACACAAA
Organism: Hipposideros armiger; assembly: GCF_001890085.2. Taxonomy (NCBI): domain Eukaryota; kingdom Metazoa; phylum Chordata; class Mammalia; order Chiroptera; family Hipposideridae; genus Hipposideros; species Hipposideros armiger. Next base: position 7,485,907 of record NW_017731355.1, read on the forward strand.
TCTAATCACATGTTTGGACTGGTCAAAAACACCTTCCAGTGGCCCCCACAGTCCATAGATAAATGCCATGATTTAGGGGCACTTAACAAACTAGCACCAATCCTCAATACAGCCTTATTGCTTTCTGCCCTCCTCACCCCAGACCCTCAACCCAAACTCAGTAGTTTTCTCTCCTATTATCACAGAAAGTTAGTTATACCATCTTCTGCATTCTCATATTCAAAAACATTTGAGCATCAGCAATTGTTGCATTCATACATATATATATA
>NW_017731355.1:7493610-7596137 GCF_001890085.2 Hipposideros armiger
GGTTGAGCTGTTGTTCACCATCTTAGCTGTAGAGGGCGCAGCGTCACTGGCCTTCATGTGGGATCCGAACCAGGGCCCTGCTGCTCAGAGCTGGTGTCCCAAGCCAACTTTTAACCAACACACCACTCGGCCAGCCCAAAATAACACATTTTTTACTTCTCAGTTCTATAGATGTCCAGGGTTCAACTGGGTTCTGTGCTGGGTCTCACAGGGCTAAAATCAAGATGTCAGCCAGGCTGGATCTTATCTAGAGAGAGACTCAAGGGACAATCTACTTCCAAGCTCATTCAGAATGTTGGCAGAATTCATCTGTTTGTGGTTTCAGGACTGAGATGCCCAATCCCTTTTTGGCTGTCAGCCAGAGGCAGCTATCAGGTCCTTAAGGCCACCCACATTCCTCTCCATGTGGCCTCCTCCATCTTCAAACTAGCAATGACACATCAAGTCCTGTCCTCTTACAACTTCTCAGCTAGCAGCAAGATCTCTCACACTGCACCCCTCACACTCACACTCTGACTCTATTTTCTGTTCTTGGCTGAAAGAACTCTGTGCTTTCAGAGGCTCCTATGATTAAATCAGGCCCACCCAGGCCTAAGATAAATGGTGTCATATAATATAACATAATCACAGAAGTGATACATGAGCATGTTCAGAGCTTCTGGGGTTAGGGTGGAACGTCTTTGGGAGGACCATTTTAGAAATTCTGCCTACTATGTACCTAATTCCCTCTATTAAATCACATGATGCTTGAAAACCCTAGAAGGGTTGCTGTTTTCCTGTACTGAACCACATGTGATCTAAGACCACTGTCTGCAAACAAACTCTGAAGTGGAAAAAACAACCCTTCAGACTATAATGATTTTACCCTTAGAACATTCTGGACAAACATCAGTTCAACAATTGTTTAGCGACTGTCATATATCAGGTTGTGTTACATTTCAGGGAATTAAAAAAGAATAAGAAACCCTACTCAAGTGGTCTAATGAGCAAAACAGATGCATGAATAGAGTATTACCGTGTAGCATTTCCTCAGAGATGATAAGAGAGATAAGGCTTAAAATTGAGTATCACTCAACTTTAAGTTTGTTTTAAACTTAAACTTGTCTGTTTTAAACAGATGCATGAATAGAGTATTACAGTGTAGCATTTCCTCAGAGATGATAAGAGAGATAAGGCTTAAAGTATCACTCAACTTTAATAAATTTTTCAAATTTATTCAAGAAATCTTGATTTAATGTCTACTCAGGATCAGGCATTGGCTTAAGTGCCAGTGATTTAAAGACCAGTGAGGCAGATTACTACCCTAGAGAACCTCAAAGCTAGTGGAGGAGTCAGATATGCAATAAAATGCTGTGTTATGACAACAGCTGCAATTTTTTTTACTTTTTCCTAGTTACTCCATACTATGCTAAATACTTTACACTCATTATCCTATTTAAATTTCACCTTAAGCCTGAGAGTTAGATACAATTATTTCCTGAATCCAGAGGAGGAAACTGAGATTGAAAACAATTTAGTCACTTCTGTGGGAAACGATAGATCTGGGTTTGCAACCCAAATAAACTCAATTCTAACATCCCTCAGAATGGGTGTCATCTGTCTAACGGCTGCACTTCCCACAGGCAGAACCTGCCCTCTTTCTTGGAGAACTATCATTTGAGTCTCCTTTGCCCACACAAATGGAGAGACCAAAGTGCCTGGGGCGGCACATCCAATAATTGATGGATGTGAGAGTGTGAATACTCTAGTTTCTTTGCCTCAGGTCAGGACAACCCTGAGACTTTATTTATAGAGTTAGTCTGCCCACAGATGAGGCAAAAACTACCCTCTGTGTAACTTTGCGATTGCACACTTACCTGGCTTCCTCCCCTCCCTGCCCCCCACTCTCCACCCACGACTTTCCTAGTTTCCCTTGGGAATTTCCTTATAAATATTTGTACACAGATCTGAGGGTCTGCCCCAAGACACTCCTGCACTGACATTTATACTACACCACTATGGAAACCAAGAGATGAATGTGATTAATCGGTTTGGAGCAATTGGCGAAGACTTTCCAAAGAAAGTAATCTTTGCAGTCATGAACGATAAGCAGAGTCCTGCCACGGTGGACAAGTGGGAAAAAAAGCCTTCCAGGCAGAGGGATCTGCACATACAAAAGCACAGAGACAGGAAGATGGGGGCAAGTCAAAGGATGGATTTTAAAAATTGCATATACTGGAGATGTATATGCTGGACCAGAAATAGATGGAGTTGAGGGGCTGCCAGGCCAGGAGAAGCACTGAAGTGTCTTAAGGGAGGATGGATTATTATCAGATTTATATTTTCATACAACAAATATGTAGTGAGAACTTACAATGAAGGCAGGAAAACAACCTAAATACTGGGGATGTTACAATGAAGACCAACCTGGTCTATGTCCCTTGTCAAGTTACAGAATAATCCTTTTCTGTTCAATACAATAACCACTAAATACATGTGTTTATTTACATGTAAACTAACTACAACTGAAATTTAGTTTCACAGTCACATTAGTCACATTTCAAGTGCTCAGTAGCTACATGTGGCTTGTGGCTATCATATTGGGCAACGCAGGTCTAGAACATCTGCATCATTGCAGAAAGTTCTAATGGACAGTGCTGGTCTAATCACATAAGAGGATAGCTGTGAGCGTCCATCTAATTTTTAATTCCTATGTGGCTATCTTCTACTTCATCATTTTATTTATTTCTTTAAATATGTTTGAGCTCTTAATTCATTTCCAATTGACATACAATATTATATTAGTTTCAGGTGTACAGCATAGTGATTAGACATGTATATAATTTATGAAGTGATCGCCCCAATAAGTCTGGTACCCATCTGACACCATACATAGTTATTACAATATTCCCTATGCTGTACTTTATATCCCTGTCTAATTTAGTCTTTTTAAAAAATCACTTCTTATGCACTTTCTCTTTTATACAGAATAATCTGAGGATTCTTTTGATTGCACAACTGGGCCTCACCACAACCACCTGCATTTGGCAATCGAATCATAGTGGTGGTTGTCAAAAGACCATATTTGCAGAAATCCCTTTGAAAATGCACGTGGTCCTTTTATGTATCAGATGAGGGAGATATACTCACACCTGCCCAGAGAACCCGAGTAGTGGGGTCTGCCTGCCTCAATCTGTTTACCTTGTTCATTCTTAATGTTTTGTAGCTCAGACAGGTCCTCCAAATGCAAAATAATATTCATGAAAGAGGCACAAACAGAATTCCTCACATGGCTTCCCATCATCTCCAGGGCTACAAAAATGAAAGTAAAATAGCCACTAAGCAACAAGTCTGTCATAGAATTTAAAACTGGGGATTTTTTTTAATATACATGTTAAATTAATAGAAACTGTAATATTCTTTGAAGAGCCATTTCCCTCTATGCCTTCATTTTTTATTTTCTTACAAGAATCAATGAACAACTAAGTTTTACTGATCTTGTAGAATAAACCTATCATAAACATAAAACAGCTATGTAATCAAATATTTTAATCAAAGTGTCAATGTAGAGAAATTTAAGCCTAACAGTTTTGAAGTACACAGTATAAACCCTGATGACTGTGACATTCAAAAACTAAACTCACCCAAAAGAGGCAATTTAATATTCAACTCAGAAAAGATTATATGTCTCCCTATTCCTGGTATGATACAGCTTTCAGGCTCTAAACAGACATTGCTGACACTATGAAGGCTCTCCCCTTTATTATAATAAGAGGAGTGAATTATAATATGAGAAAAATGCTATTTTTAAAGTAACAAAATATCAACTTTTGTTGACTGTGATGCCTGCATTGGAAGCTTTACTCAGTCAGCTGTATAGGATGTTAGTAGCCTTGATTTATATAATAAGCTAGTAAACACTAGTTGACCAGTTCCTAAAAGCTTGGAGCCTCTGCAGGTACCAGAAGATAAGTAGCAAAGAGATAATTTTATTTCCAGGGGAGAAAAGGTATCATCACAGTCAATAGGATTGCTTTTAGAGACAATTTTCTTTGTTTTTTTGTTTGTTTGTTTGTTTTTTGGGTTTTTTTTTTGGGTTTTTGGTGTTGCTTTTGTTTAGCTCTTGGTGAATTCTGTTACCCTGGCCCCTGCAGGCAAAAGGGTATGGACAGTCCCACTCTCCTCTTTGTCTTATTCTGAAAGCCCAAGCCGACGATAATGACCAAGCTCTTGGAGTTTTCCAGTTGATTATAGAGAGGTGCATTGTCTTCCGCAGTATATTCTTGCAGCCCTGCCACCAGATGAAAGGAAGAGCATAAAAGCGCCAGCAAAGCTGGGACTCTGGCTGTTCCTGCTCTAACATGCCATCAAATAGGGACGGGGCACTCAACTGATGGAGGCATTCTGTTGTTCACGTCCCCCAAGTTCAGCTGACAATGTCTGAGATCAACAGGTGGCCTCGCTAATGGAACAGATTCCCTCATTGTTTGTGTGTTTAATGAATCATTGAGTTACTGATCAGCAGAGAGCAAGGGAAGCTGTTCAAACAGAAAGGAAGCGCAGCCGTGAGGTGGTGCCGCGGCCCTGCTCTTTGAAGCACTGCGTGGCCCCTCGGGGAGGGCGGGAGGCTTGGGGTTTACTCCCTAAGGTTCCCAGAGAAGCTGGTAGCAAGAAGAGGGTGTTATTTCTAATTGGATGATGAAAGTCAGCTCAAGGGACACAGACCAAAGGCAAAGTGTAAGAAGGGGAGGAAGTGAAAACAACTGAATCAAAGGCTGAGGTAGAGCTGAGAGACAGGTGCTCGCAGTGAACTGTGCAGTCACCCTCATCTTGTCCCTCGGGCTCTCACCTCCAACCCCACCCCCAGTTCTCAGGAAGTAGCCAAATGAGGACAGGCTGCGGGGAAAGGACCAAAAAAAGGCAGAGAACGCAAGGCTTAGGGCTCAGAGGCTGAACTCCTTACAGCTTATGTCATAGTGGACATTCTCTGTCACATTGGGAAGCAAGGTGGACCCTTCTTTGTGAGATTCTCACGTGTTGCACCAGGCTTTCTTGTGGGTCGAATTTGACTGAAGGTGTGCCAGGATTGTCTTTGCTGGACTGTGCTTTTCTTTCTTTCCCACAAGTAAGACTTTTTATTTGACACCATTACAAATCTGAATTTTAAGCAGATTCTTGGTCTGGTGTCTCGCATCCATCAGCTCATTCAACTTTATCACCTGTCTCATCCCCAGGAGCTTTTCCAGAACTCTTACCTTCACCATGAAGCTCCACGAGTTCTCCCAGTTCAGACTTGGGCTTCTGCAGCATTCTTCCTTTTCTAATGAACACATCACAGAGAGGATAAATAGATTGGCAAGGCCTTCCTGCATCTTCCCCAAAGCTGTCTGGAATCCATTTATTGACTATTTCTTTCAAGTCACGTGTCTGTATCCCTTGGGTTCTGATTTCCATCATCTTCTTCCGGATTTGGCAGACCTGTAGGTGCTAAGTGTAAGAAGAGGTCTTCTAGTCTGTTTTTGGGTTTTTTTGTTTGTTTGTTTTGTTTTTTAGTAAAACCAACACAGAACAGATAAAGCAAATAAACATCGGTAGTTTTGACATCAACATGAGCTTCAGTTATGGTCTGCCATCTTTTTGAACATGGAGCACATTTTTTCATGGGGAAGATGTAGGTCACCAAAGTTGGTCGGGCAGTTTGTGCCCTGAATCGCTTCAGTAATTTGCTTGGATTTTCCAAATGCAACTTCATTGTTCTGCAGAGAAACAAGCTTCACTTTTAAAACATGATCCTTGAGGCCATCAGATGCAGTTTTGGTTCCTTGAGTCCTTGAGACTAGTGTTTCTCTGTATTTCTTACATTGAACGTAGCTGGTGCTTTCACATCATCCCCGTCTTTCTTAGAACAAGCCAGCTCTTCCTGGTTCCCTTTTTGCCACGTTGTGTGGGCTGTGTTATTTTTAAAAGTTGGGGGACATATGAGATAGGGCAGAACGTGGTTTGGTCAGGCCTGTATCATATGAGTAACCCTTCTGGGTGATCTTCCATGCTCTCTTTTTCCTTGCCTTCTGCTGTACATCGATACCTAGGGTTGGCCTTGAAGATTTCAGAGCTTTTGTCAAGCTTGTTTCCCCTCAGCCCTCAGAGTGACCAAGCAGAGTCCAGGGTAGCTGGCGTGCCCAGGAGAGGCCCATCAACTGTTAGTAATCGCCTCCCTTTACCTTAGTGCAGAGTACAAACATTTACTCCTTCTACATGTGCCATAAAAAACAAAAAGCAAGGAAGTGTTCCAATGGACTCTGAAATTCCTTCCAGCCCTGTTGTCTTTGATTTGAAGCCATCCCTCATTCATACTTACATCCCAAGACAAAGACAGGAAGGATGCTCTTTTTGTCCATTCAAGATCTCTTGGTGGAAGGAATGGGACTTTTCTGCATTACATTCTCCCTCAAGAACAGAGAGATAAAGGGAGAACATAGGAAAGAGGAGAACAGAAAGTCTCTACACCCGTTAGCTAAAGGGAGGGAGGCACAAGGACGGAAAAAGGACTGTCGCATGAAATCTAGGAGACTCAGGCCAGAGAATGTTGGTGTCACTTCCATCACATCTGGTTGGTGGCAGACCTTTGGGCTATAAATCCTGAATAAGGGCCAGAGCAGTGACAACAAGCTTCTATTCCACCAGCACATCTCTTGCTGTGGATTTGTGTTTAATCAAGCCAGCCTCAAATCCTTTTAGAACTGAAGACCTCAGCTATTGCAAAACGAATCTCCATCCATATGTCCTCTTCAATAAAGCCTTCTTTTCAACACAGAGAAGGATGTGAAAGCTATTGCTCCCTTAGGCAATGTCATTGCTGTTTGAAAAACCAAGATGTATATATACACATATGTCCTGTGTGTACATAACTTACAATACAATTTTATTCTTCAGAATGTTTGTATGTACAGTGGAATGCTAGCTCCTCCCAGACGCAGAAGCTGCACCATATGTCCCTGTAGTGGGAATGTGTCGCAATAGAATAAAGGAGTTGCATTTAATTGTCACATGAAATAGTCAAACTAAGCACTCCCCGTTGAGTCAATGCATAACTGCCCTGCAAAGATGTTTATAAGCTCCCTTGTTACACAAGGTACAGGAAGGATAATTCCACATTTTTTTATGTCTTTTTTAAATCTTTGAAACAATTACTTAGTGTTCATTATATACTATGCATTATGTAACGAACATTGTTACAAGTGTTTCTACAGGTATTCATTTGTTTGATTCTCTATGAGGAGGATACTATTATCACCCTGTCATGCAGTCTAGTGCCACAGTCTGTGTGCTCAGTAACTACACCATGCTCACCGATTGCTTTAATAATTGACCAGCCCTCATCCATGTTTGCCTTGTGCCCACACATACTCCACCAAGAAGTCTGAAGTATGACCCTGGCTGTGAAAATCCTTCATGGCAAGTATGACAGCTGAACACAGGCTTTTGGTGAAAAATAAAATTATTTTCCATGTACAAATTAATTTTTAACATGAAGCAAATTTTTAAACTATCCCACTCTATAGAAAATAGAATCTACTCTACAAGATGAACTTTGCCTCCATGATTTTCTAGTTGTTGTAGAATATGAGTCAAAAAGACAGTATAATCATGGCATATTTTAAAGAGTAGGTGCTTAAATGTTTAAGGACATTTAGGAGTCCCACTTTTTTAGCATTCAGGAAGAGCTTAGTGGAAAGTGGCAAGGACTGCATGTCAGAAGAACTTGTTTCCAGTCAGAGCATGACCAAGGCTGGCTGGTGGTGATGGAGTGACAAAATTCACCCCTCCAGGTTCCATTTCCTCAGTTTTGAAATAAGAAGGGGAGACTAGACGATCTCTAAGGTCTAATCCAATTCTAGGACCATTTTGAATTCATTCTCCCTCTGGCCCACAAGGCCCCTTGTGATCTGGATCCTGACAAACTTTCCAAACTTATCTCATATCCCAATCTGGCTTAGCTCCAGCCACATGGGCCTCTCTTCTATGTTCCAAAGCACTTAGCTCCTCCCCAGTTTAGTACCATTCCACTGGCAGTTCCCTCTACTGGGATGCTCTTTCCCTGCATCATTACCCAGGCGGCTCTTTTTATCTTTCAAGTCACTGAATAACCTCTTTGGTCCCCTCTTCAGTGAGCCTATCCTTAACATTTAAGAGAAACTATTCTCCCACCTAAGTACTAATTCCTCATCCATCACTCTGATTGACTATCACCTATCACCATCTGATGTTTTCTTATTGACTTATTTGCTTATTTGTTTATAGTCTGTCTCCTCTCATCAGGTATAACCCTCATGAGAGTGAGACATTCTCTGTCTTATTTGTCATTGTAATATCTCCAGTGCTTGTATAATAGTGTCGCAGCCGCTGAGCTCAGCGAATCTAGGGCTTGCAAAAGAAGCAAAAACAACACCTGGAATCTAAAGGCAGCAGGATTCCTTTCTGAGAGTCACATCAGGGAGCAAAGGGATGGCTTGGAGCTACGCTTTCTTTTTCTTATTCAATTTAGTGGTTTCAGAGGTAATGTAAATGTGACAGTGCACAGACCCACACCACAGGAGGCAGGTTTGTGCATCCTCTCCTGCGGACCCTCTACCTCTCAGTGATAAGCTGTGAATCTTCAGTGGCATCTTGTCCATTTATATTACCTGCCTCACAAGCTGAAACTAGCCTGTCCACCTAAGGGGACCAGCACCCCACTGCTGAGGACAGCTGTGCAGCTCCGGTTCTGCAGATTTGAGCTTCAGGATCTGAAGGAGGGAGGTTGAAGTCTCGTGGCCAGTGGGGCTTAGAGAGTCTGAATGCTGAACTCTAAGTGGTGTTATCCATGGTGGCAAGAAAGGTGTCAGGTGTAAATGTTACCTCAGCTTAACATTAACTGAAGCTGATTTGATGCTGCCTGCTGCCCTGATGCAAGGGTATTCCTTTTCCCCTAATACAAGACACCATATTTGACCACAGTAAACATTCTGTCTTGGGTCTCTGACCAAACAGAGAAAAGTCTCTAAGGCTTAAGGGAGCTGCATGGATCTTCTGCAGAGAAGAGATGCTTAACTCCCAGAGGCCTCCTTAGAGCGAGAGGCAGGGTCCCCACCCAGGTGAATCACCTGGGACCAAAGTAGAATAAAGAGGAATAACACTGGTGAAGTCACAGGCAATGTCAGAGTGTCACCATCTGGATTTCAGAAGTGGGGGCTGGGCCCCTGTGTATAAGGAATCATCTCAACACACCCACACCTGGGGACAGAGTCGCTTTATCATTTTTATGGTTAATTGACTGACTTTTTCTTCTCCCCTCCAACTGGTTTTGGAACCTCAGATCTTTCAAGAGACACCCTCATCCTTTCTCTCTCTCTCTCTCTCTCTCTCTCTCTCTCGCAGATTCCTCCACTCACTTCTCAGGACCTCCTACATCAAATACCTTGTATAATGACAAGTCAGGACTAGTAATTTTCTATCCTATCATAAAAAGATTACAGGGTCAGAGATGTTAGCACTTCCTTGCCCCTGCCCAGTACTTGGTCAAGAAGTTCTTCCTTAAGCATCACTGCCGTATTTCTTGCTGCAATGTCAGCACATTTATTCTTTTCAATCTACTGTGAGAAGCAAAATAATGAGTATCCATATTCTTCATGATACTTGAAAACAGTGAAATCAACCCTTAGCTTTCACTCTCGCTCCACTAAATTTCATGAGAGGCCATGCTCTCACCACTATTATTTATCTGGTAATTCTTTTCTGGACTTTAATTCTTTGCATCATTTTAAAAATGAAGACGTCAGAACTACTTGTACGGTTTTCATAAGGTCCTTGGCAAGTCTTGGAGCAACAAAAGGTTTCTTTCTAATTTGTGATGTACAGTTTCCACCATTTTTGATCTGGAATGCTCTGCTGACTCACATTCAACTTGCATTTGGATCTCGGGTCTCTTCTTGTAACCCAATTCTTTCCTTAACAGCATTGACTGCATTAGTTTTTGTTCCTAGGTATAATGATTTTATCCCAACCTTATCGTCTTTCAGAAAGTTGGCTTCCTAAATTTCCCAAGTTTACTTACATTTATTGTTTGATCATTAAAGGTTTCAGAAAACTCAGCCAACCGAGAAGAGATGTCTGACAATATAGAACAATCCTGGACCCAAGAATATACTGAAGTAGCAAACCTGGACTCTCAGGTTCACCCTGAGCCTTGTGACCATGAATTGTTTCAGGCTTCCTGCAGTGATATGTCCCCTGATCGATATTAGATCAATCCCGGGCCTCACCTCCCAAATAATTGTTTGGAATCCGTTCTCAGCTGCTTTTGTTCCCTCAACTTATTTTCATTCATACACAAACTACCATATTGTTCTGCATGTCTAGAAATATTGTTTTGCTTCTTTCTCTCATACATACCTGTTCAATTCTTTTCTAAACATCATTAACTGCATTCTTTGTCTGCCCCTAGGTATATTGCCCTCACCCCAACTTTATTTTCTTCAGATAACTGGCTTCCCACATTTACCAAGTTTACTTACATTTTTCTTCCCCTTCCTTGCAGGTTTTGGAGGACTCAGCTAGTAAAGACTGCTCGGGATAGTCCTGGTTTACATTTGTAGTTTCGGCATCATTATTATAGAGTTTCCTTTCACTCTCAAAGGTATCTTGGTTTGAACAGTAAATTACATGGTCACCCTACAGAGAGAGAGCAGGCTGACTCTCTGCTATCCTTTCAGACTGACTCTGAACCATACCAGATACCTGAGGGCACCTTAACTACTTCCAGAGCTTTAATTAGAGGCTACACCTAGTCCTCCCTCTGGAACTATTGAGTTTTTGGAAAAGTCGTGATGCATGCTTTGCGACAGATGGCACTAGTTCATTTTTGGAAGTACTAGAGTCATTCGCATCTATGTTATTGCTATGTCATTTGACAACTGACAGTTCTCGCTTCATTCTAAAAAAAATTGAGCAATTTGGTTGAGTTTTGGAGATTTTACAACAAGTTGAAGATGGAAGACCATACTGTGCATTTTTCCATATTTTACCATTTTAGTTCCATAAAGGAAAGAGCACGTGTCAAGCTTGTGAAAAGTTGCATAAAGTTTACGGTGACAATGCTCTACAAGAACGTCAGTACCAACGACGGTTCACAAAATTCTGTGCTGGTGATTTTGATCTCAACAACGCTCCTCAGTCAGGGAGGCCCACCAAGGTTGATGACAACAAAATAAAGGCATTGATCGAGTCAAAGCCACATTACATGACATGAGAGATTGCAGCAACATTGAACATCCATCATTCAGGCATTCACAACCACCTGAAGAAGCTGAGATATGTAAGCAAGCTCGATATTCGGGTTCCGCATGAACTCAAAGAAGTTCATTTGACAGCGTGTATAAACATCTGCAATATGCTCATTCAACATGAGAGAAATGATCCTTTTTTGAGAGGACTGATAACGGGTGATAAGAAGTGGACTGTATACAACAATGTGGTGTGCAAACAGTCTTGGTTCCAATGTAATGATTCACCTCAAATGACATTGAAAGCAGACATTCATGGGATTAAGGTTATGCTCTCAGTGTGGTGGGATTTTAAAGGTGTCATGTTTTTCGAGCTCCTACCAAGGAACCAAACAATCAATTCGAATGTGTACTGTTGGCAGTTGGACAGTCTGAACGAATCCATATTCCAGAAACATCCAGAGCTTGTTAATTGTAAAGGAGTTGTGTTCCATTGCAACAACGTGAGACCACACACAAGTTTGATCACCCGTCAAAAATTATTGGAGCTTGGATGGGATGTGTTGCCACACCCACCATACTCGCCTGACCTTGCGCCATCAGACTTCCTCCACTGTCTCGCTCTCTTCAAAATTCCTTGCGTGGTATTACATTCAATTCAGATGAGGCTTTAAATCAGCACCTTGTTCAGTTTTTCGCAAATAAAGACAGGTCCTTCTATGAATGAGGAATTATGAAGCTCACTGAAAGATGGCAAAAGGTTATCGAACAAAATGGGCAATACATCATTGATTGATCTTTGTTCTTTATATAAATAAATGACCTTTGAAAAACATAGACAAAATATGTCATGACTTTTCCAAGAACCCAATAGTTGTGGTGGTCTAGAAAGTGAGTATCTGGGCCCTAGCAGAGTTGCAGTGGCCCTGCCTAGGAATTGAGGCTGATCTTTCTAGCTACAGGGCCCATGAGTGTTAGATGATGACTGCTCTGATTCTATGTACATATCAGAAAGATGCAGTGGAGTGTAGCAATTAAAAACTGGAATTTTGGAGCTGGACTGCTGAAGTTCAAATCCTTGTTCTGTCACTGACATTTATATCATTTAATTGGGGCATCTAAATCCATATACATGTTTATTATCAAGAGAGCTCTGAAACAGTATTTACACATATACAGACCCAGCAGTCACTAGCAGTTGAAGATTTCCCATGTCACAAGATCTAATAATATGGATATGTCATGGGTGACTCAGCTCCAGGTCAGCTTGCTCATTCTTCTCTAATTAATGCGACAGTAAGCTTGCAAAATCTTTCCAGCACTACAGCTTCCCTTCTCCAAGACAGACTCAACAACTGTTCCCCTCTGGATGCTCAATAAAGGTTGAATTATGTCATCCATTTAGTCATTCACAAAGCACAGGTTCTCTCAGACACAGAGTGTTAAGGGCTATAAGAGATATAAAGTGGTTTAGATCCAAACCACAAATAGTGTATTATTGAGCTGGAGATAACAGGCATATACACACAAAAATTAAATGACATGTAAGATATTGGACTCAGAAATGTTACAAAGAAATATAATGACAATGTCAAATGAGTGTGACCTCACATAAAATCTATAGGAGATCACCTAGGAACAAAGACATCAAGAGACTCAGAACCTAGAATAAGATGGAAGTAATGGATTTGGGAAGAAAAAGATAACTGTGAGATATGCACTAAACTTCAGATGCAGGCTAAATCTGGTATTTGGCATCAGCTTCTCGAAGATCAAACAGCTGGGTGTCTACTTCGATATTATTTTTTGATATCCCGGAACTTGTAAATGATCAGTGGTCATGTGATTATAGTTACCAATCATATTTAATGAGTGTAACAATACTAGGAAGATGACCAAAATATGGCATTTGGAATAATTTTTTATGCCAACTTTTTATTTGGCTAACTAAATGCTTAGGAAATACAACTAACACAACCATTTCATAAAAGGTTATTTTGACACCAAAAATGTAGATTAGACATAATTAGACAATTTTAATATCTTAATATTAACTTTCAACTAGAAGTCAGCATTCTAAATATCATTAGAGTAAAAATATAACTTATTTGCTTCATGTGCTAACAATATCAGTCATTGAAATTTAAAAATATATTTGTGATTGTAAAAGTTACATGCTTTATAAACGAATCATAATTATAATAGCTAATAATTTGAGTAAAATTTAATAACTTTCTAATAAGTGACTATAAAATAATAGTTTGACAGCTAAAACAAATGTTGAGAAAGTGCATTTACTTAATAAATTAGAAAGAATGTTATATCTTTTTCAATCACATGTTTATAAAAATTTAAATAATAAAAGATAGGATACTAGTGATTAGGTTTATTATAATTTTATTCTTTATATGATTATTTACTACATTACAATAAAAACTTTTTCTTAAATTATATTCTGCTTTTCACAAAAAGTTAGTAAGATGTTATTAAATGTGCCTCTTGTATCTCATACAGCAGATATTTAGACAGGCAGAATCTACCAGAAATCTTATTTTTAAGTTTGCCAGCATTTAGGATTAATGATGAATTCAACTAGGTTTCTACCTTTTCTGGTTCCTGAAGGATGTCTGGACCTCGAACAGTGATCTCCACAGTGAATCTTACTGAAGAAATGATGGTACAATGGAAAAATCAAGAAAGAAAGGTATCTGGTACCTGTCCTTGTCAATGGAACAAACACGAAGATGCCATGAATGATTTCAAAAACACAAACATACGATGTCTTGTTCATACTGTCCATACGTGTGCTCAGAAAGTAATTCTAGGATAGAACAATGTAACAGCATAACTGTCAATCAGCAGAATGATGGTGAGCCACTGTGATCAGCCTTCTTTAGCCAAACATAAAGTTGACGCATACGAGATGTGAGAACTGCCAGGTGCTTATATAAGGTATACAAACCAGATGGGATAGCAGCTAACACATGTTTTTGTTTTTGCTTTTTTTAAAAGGCTGCTGGACAAAAGAATGCCTTAACCCTTTACAGATAGCAGAATCAACCTAGAGGGACCTACTACCACCAAGGTCAGCTGTGAGAAAGAAGCCTGTGTGCTGAAACCTGCTGAAGAAGTAGCAAATGGAGAGGTGCTGGGAGAAAGCAACAATGCCTACATGATACCATCTCTAAAGATCCCTCCTAACATTCCATGCCAGGCTTGCCTAAAATAAGAACAGAAATGCAGAAGGAAGTTCTGAATGGTTTTGTTATCTGGTGACCCGATTACCTTGTCTTGCTGACAAATTTCTATATCCAAGTTCAAGGGCAACTTTTTTCTCAATTGATTGTGGGAAGCAGCAAGAACATGCAAAATACTAGAAATAAACAATTTAAATGAGAGTAAAAAATCTTAAATTAGTATTTGAAAATAGAAAATAATTTCAAGTGTTTTCTAATTTAATAATCATTTATTGCGTACCTCTGTAGCACTGATCTGAACTCATACTGCCTGGGATTAAATCCCATCTGAGTCATTTATTGGCTCTATGGCTTTGGGTTAGTTATTTAAATGTCCCTCAGTTTCCTCATCTATAAAGTGGGATTTATCATAATACCCACTTCATAGGGTTGTCTTGAGCATTCAGTGAGCTAATATTTGTAAAGCACTGGGAATAATGGTACCTGGCAGATAACATATATTATGTCATGTTTGTTAAATTAAAATGAGATGTGCCCGTCATAACCATGCCTGGCACACAGTGCACAGGTAAGCTCTTGTGAAGTTATTTCAAACAAAGGTGTCATCACCATCAACTAAATCTTCAAGTCCAAGAGTTGAAGAGGACATAATTCAATATTTTAGTTAATTAGTTTTAGAGAGAAAGGAAAACTTAATAATTTGGTGGCAACACTGCTCTGTGCTGTATCCCATACTGGCAGAATTAGCCAAAAAATATCCTGCTTCTTCATCGACCTCAGTTGAAATGAGTGAATGGTGAATAAATATTGATTGAATTAAATTAGATCAAACTTATGAAGAACCAGTTAAGAAGGCAGAACCATGTGCTGTCATGAATACTAATGGAAGAAAAAGTATTAAAAAAAAGGGCACATGACAAGATCATGGACTTTAGGAAAGTAAGAAGGATACAAGCTAAGGAAGGGACAATGGTTTGGTGGATTAGGAGACCCTGGTGATCTTCAAAAGAACAATTTCCCTAGAAGTAATAGGGAGGCCAGATTACTGGAAGTTAAGAAGGGTGCTCTTTGGGGAAATTTGAAGACAAAGGAAAGAAACATGAAGGATGATTCCTATACATGTTAACGATGTTAAAAACTTTTTCTTTACTATGTGGGAGACTTACATGATTAGAAAGGAGGCCCTGGAGGAGAGCTTAAAACTACATAGAAAATAGGGAATATAGTTGATAAAGAAGATTCTAAAAAGGAGAAAGGGCGATGAGATCGAGAACACTGGCAGAGCAATTGTGAGGTAGAAATAAGTGAATGTGAGGAAGCTCAGGTCCAATACTCTTGATTTCTTGTTAAAGAAATAGATGAGAGTAAGGGTATGGAAGTCTCTTTGGGGGCTTAAGGAAAATGGAAAGTTTAGAAGTGCTACTATGGGGAATATAGTATAGCATGAACTTGATATGAGTAAAAGGATAATTAATTCCTGGACACCCAACTGAGATGCGATTGCAGGGATTTGTGAGAATGCAAGCACAACCTCCAGCCATGATCCATTTTCTGGAATAGTTAGAGATAGGGCTTGTGGAGATCACAGGCTTGGAAGAGCCAAGTTTGTAGATGAGGGATTTTCACACCGAAGTATTTTGTCTGGCCAACTAAGGCTAGAAACAACAAAGTGAAGATACAGGGGAAACAGGGGCAGCTCTGGGAATCAGAGGGTGTAGTGAGGACATGGAGTAGCCTGATGTGCCTGGTATAGAAAGACTCTCCCTGAATGTCCTTCTGATCCTCCAGGAACTGAAGCTGTTTCCCACCTATGTCTTTCCTGGAGGTGGCAGAGATAAGATGGCCAACAATGAAGTCATGACATGTGCAAAGGGACAGGAAGAAGGGAAGCTAGTAAAGAAGATTCAGAGGGAGAATCATCAGAGAGGCAGAAAAATAAGACACGGTCATGTTAGGGAGATTAACGAGAAAGAAAATTCAAGGAGAAAGAATAATTTGCCCAGTATATTTACACATAATATGCAGTTTTAATAAACATACAATGCTATATAATAATGATTATTGAATGCTAGTTATGATCCAAGCACAATGCTAACAGTTTTATATGCATTGACCTACTAAATCATCTCAGCAACCCAAGAAGGCAAGCCCTATTATCACTGACACTTCATAGCTGAGGAAAATGAGGCATCGCTGTGTGAAATAACTTAGCCAAGGTCACACAGCATGAGCTCCTAACCCTGACCATGAAGAGCTTTCTACTTTAATAACGAAATATTATGCCTGAAGCAGTTTCTATAGTATCACAATAGTTTTACAAATGCAGTATCATGTGCATGAATTATCTTTATTATGTTTCAGGGTAGATAATGTAGAATTCAAGAAGGACTAAGACCAAGAAGTTGTCGTGAGATTTATGTATCAGGAGATTGATAGCAACTGATGGCAGAGCCAAGGGTGGGATGTACAGAGCACATTGCTGGGAGACAATGACTGGGGGCATAGAGAGTTGCAATAGGATCATGGGGATTGGAGTTTGGCACACACATGTGGGTTCAAATCCAGGCAGAGTCACTGAGTTTTGTGATGTTGGACAAGTCATTCCATGTTAACTACGTTTCATTTTCCTTAGAAGTAAAATGCTCAGGATAATAATACCTACATTATAGGGCTGTTCTGAGAATTAACCAACACAATTCCTATAAATATTTTTACTCCAGTAAAAATACCCATATTGTGGGTATTACTCACAATACCCATTCAAAAAATGGTCTTATTATGCAAATTGCATATATAATATGGTTAACTGTACTGTAATCTGTCGACTTTCTTTGTAAACTTCTCTTCTACCTAGGCATTTATGATATAGTCATGTTTTGATGATACCTTTACCACTTCTCTGTTTTCTTGAATTAACGTAGCCCATTTCAGAGCACTTTGTGTGTGTGTGTGTGTGTGTGTGTGTGTGTGTGTGTGTGTGTCTGTATTATTCTTTTTTTCCTCAGACAAAACATTGTGAGACAGGTACAGCAAATTCTGTTACCTACTCTAGGTAAGGAATGATGTATCCTGATTAAACAATTATTCTTCCTTATAGATAGCTATCATATGTTACACAAACATAATCGTTTTTTGAATAATTAATCTATAATAGAACTCATTTACTAAAACTGTGCTCCTCATAATGTAAGCACCCTTTAGTGATTCAAAAAGCCAACTTTAGATTTTGACTGTCTTCATTATCTATGTATCATCATTTTGAGCATTTATTTTCATCTTGCTGTCGATGCGCAGAATGCCAGTTACACTCCTTGTAACAGAGAGCATCTCACCTCTACGAATACAAATATGTATAACAAATATTTACATGTACACTATGTTCAAAAAGACCAAGTCCCTAGAACACTAAAAATATAGTAGAGAAATCAACTATATAGAATAAGGAAACACCCAGAGTTGGAGTACATCATGACCCTTCTAGGTTGTTCTCCAGATCAGGAAAGTATGAGCTCAGCTAGGCATGGGGAAAATAAAGGATGGCCTAGAAATTAAGCACATCTGTTATGCTCATTGAGACATCAGAATTTAACTTTTATAACTAGAGGCTATGTTTTAGATAAACTCTACTTTTTAAAAAGTCCTTATTAAGGACCTCTAAACACAGGACCAAATTCCGTCCTCAGATTCTTAAGCAAAACTGGGTCAGAAATCAATATAGGCACTGTTAGAAAGGATTTGAGGATTTGAGTCAGAGAATAGGATTTGGCTCCTAGGACACAAACCATGCTACTAATCCCAGAGAAAGGATTTGCCCGTTTAAAAGATTATAAATTTTTGAAAAGCATATTCTGTTGATAATACTTTTCATTTCCTACAAATCAAATTACAGAGGGATATCTTCACTGTGAATAGAATTGGACAATGTTTTCATTGTTGTTTCCATTTCCTTTGTCCATAAGGGTACCGAATTTCAAAATGATTAAGCATCAAGTTTCATTGCCCACATGGCTACACATCCAAAGACTAAAGCAAATAAATTGAAGATAAAGGCTACCAACAACCCAAAAGGCAATTACATGTAAAGAAAGTCTCCTTGATTTCTGACACTGGCATTTACGAGAATAGAAAAATATATGCAGTTTTATGTGACAATGATAGATAGCACAGAGACATCTAGACAATGAAGGACAAGCCCAGCAGACCTACTTGGTGGGCTTTGTCACATCCTGGCTGCTTCCCACTCTGGAACCATTTTACTCTAGTGAAACAGATGGCTGTAAATAGTGTTGGAAGAGGGCTTCAGTAATAGCAAAATCCACTGGTTCTTGAACTTCTTTAATGCAACTGTCCCTCCAGAAGCTATTTGTAAGGCTCAAAAGAAAAAAAAGAGAGAGAAAGCAAGCAAGAGAAACATCTAAGGCCATATAACACTTGGTCTCCAGCGTTCCTAATGCCTCCCTCTGTGCACAGACCTCACTTTGAAGTTCCCACCAGCCATAGGCCTAGAAAATCCACTCGCTGGAGACCATGTCTAATTCTTTGTTCTAAAAGGCACCCAGATGGTTTTCACCAGAGAAGCAGTCATCATTAGTAGCATTGTCATATTTTAATTACACCAGCTCAGCATAGTACCATCCCCATAATACAGCAATAAAGATTTGACTCTATGGGCATTTTATTGTTCTGAATTTTCTGCTTTTCCTCGGACAAAGGGCCCATCATTTATGAGAAAGGAAAGGTGAAGTGGGGGTAGGGAAGGAGACTGCCAGAAGTCACAGCATAATGCTATTAGCCTAAATTCTCCCATGACAGAGCTCTCGCTGGGAAAGACAATTACACATGACAGGATGATAACCTCACGAGGCAATAACCTTCTGGGAGATCCTGTGTATAGGTTATTAATTTGATTACCTTACAGAGAAGTAGCCCAACTTCAGTAGCCCTCTCAGGACCTAGTCAATCCTTTCAAGGTTTGCCCATCTCTAATGAGCTGGGTCTTTTCAGCAATCATCTAACCACATGATTTCCTTAATTCTTAGCCGGTTGCATAATGACAAAGATAAATGTGGCTTTTTCCAGCTGCTTCTAAAATAAGTTCAAGACTGAATTAATATCAATGGAAATACTTTTTGTTCATGTAAAGGGTGGGGGGAAGAAACTGCATGTGTGGGATTTGCTGACACCTGCGAAAACGTACACTGTGTGTTCCACTTTGAGGATAAAAGACTGGCAGAGACAGAATAATGAACTCCTAGAACCCAAAGCTCCAAAAATGGTGAAATTCTATCAAATTCATTCAGTTTCAGCAAGAGCTAGAAAACTCAAAAATTCCAAAAATAGTTTTTGGGATTCCTGAATCCCATCACTTGTTCAGTGAAATATGACAACTATGTTATTTCTAAAAACAAGAGTTGAAATATGCTGGAATATCTCCAAATCTATTAATTGACATTCTCTTTAAGCTCTCATTTATATTAGAAATATAAGAGGTGATGGGAGAGATTGAGAGTCTGAGAATAGCAAAGATTTAACGACTGCAGAGGAAAAATATCTTACTTAAAATTGCATAGAAAAGTAGGAGCTTCATACTGAGTGAGAATCTTGACCGAGCACAAAAAGAAGATTCCCTACTTATTAAATGAACATCTCACCATGTACTTTTAGCCCTTATTTGGGACACTTTTATAGTTACTAGATCCCCTCCAAGTAAATGACACCAGTGTGTAGAATACTATGAATTAAAAATAAACAAACAAGAAAATGTGACTTGTTCTGTCATAGGACCTTAAAATCTAATGAGGGGAAATAGCTCTCTGGACCAAAGAACACTCCAGATCTAAACAGATGACTATTCCAAGTGAAAATACACAACTGAAAGCTGAATAGAAATTTGATAGGAAAAAGTGAGGTCAGTCAGGGATGCATTTCCAGGGAAACTTGAGGTTTTAGGCAGATTTGAGAGGATAACATGGCAGAATGGATAGGAGAAGAGAAGATATTCTAGTGGAAATGAAGCTAAGACTCTGAAATACATACATTTCATCTCTTTGTTCTATTCTCTCACCCTTGACTGAAACCCAATCTCCTCCTACCAAGCAGAGGAAGAGTAGATACTACTTTGTTCATTAAGTTGTAAAGATTGCATTGCTTATTAGGTACAGCAAAGTGTTTTTTTGTTAGTGACAAGCAAATAAATCAGATCAAACAATCAAACTCAATTCACACTCTTTTACAATATAAGAAGATACACTGGGTTTTGGAGGCAAGGATATCATTTGCTTTCTTATTATCTCATCTTTCTTTCAGCTCCAGGAAGTACCTGTATTATACTATTAATACTTACCATGATGAGTCTTTTCAATAAATTCTTTAATTCATCAAAATACTGTAAGTGGCAAAAAAATCTTCAGGCTGCTGATCCACCTTCAAGACTAATCATTTTGGATTTCTTCTTAACCAGTTGCTTAAAATTTCCTCACCTTCCCTCACCTATGGTATATAAATTCCAAATAAAATTCAATCAGCTAAATCCATAAATGCTCATATTCAATTTGATGTTCCTGTCATATGTGTGTCTAAGACCAGTGACTAATAACGACTACTGTGTATTGGGCACTTTCCACACTCCAGGTTCTGGCCTAAGCCTTTTACATTCATTAATTCATTAATCCTATAGCCACTGTAAACAATATTTCCAAATTTCAAACAGATATTAATCTTTAGGAATTGGAAATGAGAAATCAGAATGCCCAAGAATTCTTGTGAATTCCTGAAATCATCAGTTATTTTGTATTTTAGTTTTATTTACCAAGGAAAAGGTAGTATTTTAGTAGTGGTGTTCTGTTTTATTTTGTTTTGGTATTCTAATAGTAGTTACAAAGAACTATACCCTATCATGAGTATTCAAAAACTGAAAAATGCCAGCAAAAACTCTTGGACAAGGCTAAAAAAACCTAACATTTGGATATCCTAGCAAGATTAACAGTACTACCTAGAAGGATATGTCAAAATTGCTATCTTAAGGAGTTATTTTGCTTCCAAACATGTTATTTCTTAAAATAACTCATAGGATTTGAATAAATTATACTATGCATACAAACTTGTTGATATTTATTTTATTCACAAGAATGATTCACCATTAGTCACAGAGTAAGGCCACAAACAAGCTCTGGTAACATGGCTCATTAGGTTTCTATTGCTGTGTAACAAATTGCCACAAACCTAACAGCTTAAAACAACATAAATTTATTATTTCATAGTTTCTGTAGGCCAGGTCCACCAGGCTGAAACCTAAGTGTCAGCTGAGGCCACAGTTCTCATTGGGGGAGCTTGGGGGTCCTCTCCAAGCTCACTGATTGTTGGAAGAATCATTTCCTTGTGGTTTTAGGACTGAGGTCCCCATTTTGTTACCAGCTATTGGCTAGGGACCACTCTCAGGTCCTAGAAGCCTCCTGCATTTTGTTGCCTTGTGACCCCCATAGGCTGTTCACAACCTGATGTTTCTCTTTCCTCCAGGCCAACTGGAGCCTGTCTCTCCTGTGATCAGCCAGAGAAAAATCTCTGCTTTTAAAGCACTCCTGTGATTAGGTAAGACATACCCACTTGGCTATCTCCCTATCTTAAAGTCAACACATTTAAGGCCTTAATTACCTCTCCAGAATCCCTTCACTACAGCACCTCCACCTCGATTAGGGTTTGGTTGAATAACTGGGAGAAAGTGTGTATGCATCCAAGGCCTGAAAACTTGGGAGCCAGGTTAGAATTTTACCACCACACATGACGATAGCCACAAGCTTCATATGCTGGCCACCTATGTAATGTAAACTTTCTAGAAACCACATTAAAAATGGAAAAGAAACCAGGAAAAATTAATTTTAATAAGATTTTTTTCCCAAATCAATTTATTAATTCTTACTCTTATCCTGACAGCTGGCATCATTACTACTTTTAAAAAACCACTTAAAAAGCAACAAAATATAAGAGGCTAGTATCCAAAATATATAACAAACTCATACAACTCAACAGCAAAGCAACAAACAATCTAATTAACAAATGGGCAGCACAAGATCCGAATAGACATTTTCCCAAAGAAGACATACAGATGGCCAACAGGTATGTGAAAAGATGCTCTATATCATTAATCATTAGGGAAATACAAATCAAAACCACAGTGATAGATCATCTCACACCTGTTAGAATGAATGTTATAAAAAATACTGGAAATTACAAGTGTCAGTGAAAATGTGGAAAAAAATGGAACCCTCATGAATTGTTGGTAGGGATACAAATTGGTACAACCACTGTGGAAAACAAGATGGAGTTTCCACAAAAAATTAAAAATAGAACTACTACGTTATCCAGCAATACCACATCTGGGTATTTATTAGAAGAAAAAAAAACCCCCACTAATTTGAAGAGATATATGCACCCTCGTGTTTATTGCAGCATTATTTACAATAGCCAAGCTATAGAAACAATCTAAGTGTCTGGTGATCAATGGATAAAGAAAATGTGATATATATTATTCAGCCAAAAAAAAAAAAAAAGAAATCTTGCTATTTGTGACAACATGGATTGACCTCAAGAGCATTAAGCTAAGTGAATTAATGAAGTAAGTCAAACAGATAAAGACAAATATCACAATGGCTCTTATATGTGAAACCTAGAAAAATAAATAAACAAACAAAGAAACAAACCAACCTCACAGATACAGAGAACAGGTTGGTGGTTGCCAGAGGTGGGGAACAGTGGAGAAATGGGTGAACTATTTTTGTTTTTTAGTTTAGGTGAACTTAAAAATTTCAAAAATAATATTTTATTTAACCCAATAGATTAAACATATTATCATTTCAATATGTAACCAATGTAAACATTATTAATAAAATATTTCACCTTCTTTTTCTATACCACATTTAAAAAATCTGACACAGAGTTTACATTTACTGCACCTCTCAATTCAGACTAGCCTCATTTCAAGTACTCAGTAACCATACATGCTGTACTGGGCTGAGCAGGATTAGATTGCAGCAGCGTTTCCCTTACATGGTCCTGCCCCAATTCTGGAAACGTCTACCCTAGCTTTCACTGGAACGCCTTTCTTTCATGTGACATCAGTGACTATCTTAAAGCTTATAATATTTCTGTGTTAATTATTAAGCTTTAATTCTCACAGGAGAACTATAATAGTTTGTCCTGTTTTCCTGATTTTTCAACTGACTTTTCACTGGATACATGATTCAAGAAAATAGACCTTTCCTGAGAAATTCTAGGAAGGAATTCCCACTTGGAAATACTACTGAAATATAGACTCCAGAAAGTAAAACTGAGGCTCAAAGAAGTTAACTTATTGCCTCAAATCACACAACTAGTATGACTGTCTGATAATCCACGTGGCTATTGTACAGTATTGTCAATTCTTTTGTAACCAGAAGAACGAGCCATCCTTCCTCTTCATTCCCCATTCCCACTTATGTTGGAGGTTAATTCTAAGTTGGAGGTTAAGTCTAAGACCTTAGTCAGAGGAACGCTTGAGACCAGTATTTTCACACTTCAAGCTAAATCCTTGGATGTGCAAAGGGATATCCAAGAGCTAAATTTGGAGGTGAGGGCTGGCTATTGAAGAATTACTCTGCTTAAGAACATGGAGATAAACCCATACATTTAATTGTCAGTTGGCTTTTCAACAAGGGTGCCAAAACAATTCAATTGGAAAAGAATAATTTTTTACTAATGGTGCTGGAACAACTGACTAGCCACATGCAAAAGAATAAAATTAGACCCCTACTTCACACTCTATACAAAATTTAACTCAAAATGAATAAAAAACTTAAATAAAAGAGCTAAAACTATAAAAATCTTTGAGGAAAACATAGGTTTAAATCTTTGTGAACTTGGAGTATGCAATCATTTCTTACATACGACCCAAAAGCCAAACAATCAAAGGAAAAGTAGATAAACTGGGCTTCAACAAAATTAAAAGCTTTCTGCACTGGGAAGGACATCATCAAGAAGGTGAAATGACAGCCCATAAGATGGAAGAAAATATTTGCAAATCATGTTTCTGATAAAGGTCTAACATTCAGAACATAGAAATATTACAATGTGACAATAAAAAAGACAAATAACTCAATTATTAAAATGGCCAAAAGATTTGAACAGACAGTTCTTCAGAGAAGATATACAAAGGCCAATAAGAACATGAACGTATACTCTACATCATTAGCCATTAAGGAAATGGATGGCTATAGTAATATAAATAATGTGTGGTATAAATGTGGAAAACTTGGAACTCTTGCTGGGGAGAATGTAAAATGGTGCAGTCAGTTTAGGAAACATTTTAGCAATTTCTCCAAAAGTTAAACATATTTCCATTTGACCTAGAAATTTTATTCCTAGAAAAGTACCCAAGAGAATTGAAAATATATGTTCACACAAAAACTTTTATGCAAATGTTCATAGCAGCATTATTCACAATAGCCAAACATTGGAAACAAACCAAATGTCCATCAACTGGTGGACAGATAAACAAATGAGGTATACCCATACAATGGAATATTATTCAGTCAAAAAAAAGAACAGAAGTACTCATACATACTACACCATGAATGATCCTTGGAAACATTATGCTAAGCAAAAGAACCCAGACCCAAAACACTGTATATATTGTATAATTCCATTTATATGAAATGTCCAGAATAGGTAATCCATAAAGATACAAAGTAGATTAATGGTTGCCAGGGGCTGTAGGGCAGAGATGGGTAGAGGAATGAGAATTGCTAATGGGTATAAGGTTTCCTTGTAGGGTTATGAAAACATTCTGGAATTAGGTAGTGGTGATTGTTGCACAACTTTATGAATATACTTAAAAAAAACAAACCCACTGAAACTGTTCACTTTAAAATGATTAATTTTATGGTATGTGCATTGTATCTCAGTTAACAAATAATAGAGAACATAGAAGAACTTGTTAGAAGGCTTTTGTTCCTGAGAGGATGGAGACAGAAAAGGAAGCAGAAAAAGGAAGAGAAAGAAAGCTATTGGGGCAACAGAGTTGAAGACTGAGACTTGCTTGCTGAAAGGGACGGGATAATTTGAAGATTAAGGATGCCCAATATTCAATATTAAGATGCTGAAATATTAAATTCCCTCTGTCTTACCAAAACCCCAGTGAAGTATTACAAATGCATAAAGGCTTTATATAAATGGTTTTATTTTGTTTGTTTAGTTGGTGCATTATGTTTTGTTTGTTTGTTTTTGCTTGGGTCTTTTTCTGTGTGTGAGAGGGTAAAATTAAGTAAAAGCTCTGAGTTCCAAGTATAGGTCAGCACCCCATGGAACAGGAATATAATGTGAGGGACGATATGACCATCCACAAACAGAACTAATGAGGAAGGAGCTGGAACTAGGAGCCAGAGGTAGGCATGGGAATGTGAGACCTTGGAAATTTGCAGAAAGCTTGGATGAAAAGCTCAACTTCCCAAAAACATGGTATGGAGTTTCTAGATAACATTATCTAAATCTTAAGGGCAAGAGTGACTCCAAAGGACATGTGAGTAATAGGTAAAATTAGCCTAAGAAAGATTAGTATTGCTTCTTTCATTTGAGATTTAGACCAGGGCTGCCCTCATGAGGGCTGTGTATATTTCAAATTGCTAATCTCCGTTTCCTAGTCTCTATAAAGTGAAAAGGTTGGTCTAGATCCTTCTCCATCCCCAAACTCTTATACCCTGGAAAATTAAAAATAAGCAGCTCAAGTTTTCAATCCAATGCTTTCTAGGTAAAAAACAAACTAACAAACAAAAAACAACTTTCACCAACAATTTACACTGAAGTCAGTAAAATTTTTAACAGTTAGGAAAGGATGCTAGTAAGTACTTGCTAACAGATACCTAAAGCAAAGCTATTTTTCAACTGGGCATATAAGGCAAAAGAGAACATCCTCTGACCTCCAACTATTAAAGTCCATTTTTAAAACCTCAAGGCCCAAGTGTACACTAAAGTGTATTTAGAAATGATTTTGAATTTAGAGTAATATAATTTGCCAAATGGAGAAGGGTAACTTCTTGCATAAGGGGTATTCTTTTCTGCTTTGGCATCTTTTCTCTATCTGAAGAATAATATCCCACAAATAGCCTTGTTCCCATAACCAAACACTCTCATGTGAACCAAATCCAAGAGAAATCAGCATAAAGTCTTTATTTCTGTCCCTCTGTACATAGAAACCACAAAGAATGTGTACAGTGGTCAAGAATGAAGCTCTCAGGTCAGAAAGGTCATCTTCCATCTAGAATGTAAACTCTGAGGGCAGGGGCGATGTCTTATTCATCAATATATCCCTAACACCTACAATAATGCCTGAAACAAATCAAACATTTAATAATCGTTCATCAAATAAATGAATGGTTGAAATATCAACTCTACCATCATGACTTGATCCACTGAACTTCTGTTGCCTCATCTGAAAATAATTGTGTCTCCCTCATAGAAATTTCGACAGTAGTGTGTGCAGTGAGCTTTGCACGAGGGTTGGCACATAGCACTCACTCAATCCATGATGCCTCTTGCTATTTTTATAGCAACCTGTCTTTGAAACATTTCTTGATCCACATTATGAGTCTTAAAAAGCGAATGGCTTGTGACACAAATCAGACTGCTGGAGTGTTATAAGGATAAAGTCATTTCAGTTCAAATCAAAGGCCAACCTAAATGA
Organism: Hipposideros armiger; assembly: GCF_001890085.2. NCBI lineage: Eukaryota > Metazoa > Chordata > Mammalia > Chiroptera > Hipposideridae > Hipposideros > Hipposideros armiger. The sequence continues at coordinate 7,520,757 of NW_017731355.1, forward strand.
TTCAGAGAGAATAGTTTTAATGAGGAAGTAACTTAGTACATGAGAGATCTAAGAATGGAGGGGCAAAAATGACATTTCTAATGCTGATCCCACATAGGCCCTAAGAAAGCACTTCAGGAAGAAACAAACTATCGTCATTTTTTTTTCACCTCTTGCTACTGCCATGGCCCCTAATGTACCCACCAGAACTTGTCCCCATCTTTACGATTTCAGAACCTTCAATGAAAGTCAGGGGTATTGATGGGAAATCTATGAATGGAGAGATCTCACTGCCTTGATTCATACCACAGAATATCTTATTATTCAGTTTTGCAAATTAGCAAGTGAACAAACCAATTTAAAGAAATAAGGACGATGCCACATAAAACGCACTCCTCTTATTTATCTTGACAAGGCATGGTTCCATTTTAATAACTTATGTTAATGTTTTATTGTACAGTGGTTATGCCCTGAAGTACATTTTATAGGACTAATGAAGCCTTAGTAATCCCAGACGTCTTCTCCAGTATTCTCTTATTATGGCTTTGCTGAGAACTCGTGTGGGGGAGACCACCAACCATCATGTGAGTAAGGAAGTTTATGAATTAGTGAAATGAAAATCAGTCAAGTTCTACAGTAGTGAGGGGTCCAAAGGCATTTCCAGTGGGATGCTGTGTTTTCACACAAAAATGTCTATTGGTCTTCATTACAATGAGAGATGAGCAAACTCTGCTGTAGTTAGGGTTCATCAAACATCAAACCATTTTTTTTTCAAATGTTTTGGGTTTGCCAAAATCCAAAACACGTTTTGCCCTCAGCATTTTTCCCTTCATTTTCAAACCCCTGTGTATTTTAAGGGAAATTTAATCCTTATGTTTCTTACTCATTTACACTTAACACGTGAACATGTTGTTTCATAAGACTTATTTGAAGTCCATGAAGCCTTGTAAGTCTTCTAAAGCCCTTTTTCCATAGTGGCAGGAAGCTGTGTGTTGCAAAGACATGTGAACTTGAATCCCTAATGAGTAGAACTGGTTTGAAAGTCAAGATGTGTTAAGACACACTGTTAAATTGAGTTAAGCCCATCTCCTCTCCCATAATTACTATCCTATTCTTCGGTGCGTGGCTTTTAACAATGAAATCACTGAGGCCACCAAAGTCATTCTTGACATTCCTGTGATATATACCATGAGCTGGATTTCCACAGAGGAGGAAGGAGCTGAGGTTATGTCTGTGGCCAGTGGAGTACAGTTTACATTCTAGATTTTCTAGCTTCTAGTCACAACCTTCCACGAAAGCCACTGTCTCCTGGCTGTTGAAGCTAAAAGGCCCCTTTACAGTCCTCGTTCTTATACTCTACCTCTCCCAGCCTCACAAAGGTCTGCGTAGTATGTGGCAAAGCCCATGCACATTCTACCAGACCTGGGTTCAAACCCCAGGGCTACCACTTCTTAGAAGGCACGTGGGGTGGTGGGGGAGGGCTGTCTGGACAAAGAATCTTTCTTATCCTAGAGATTCAGAAAATGAAACCAAAACAGTGATCAATGCGTAGAGCTTCAGTCCAGATGTTGTGGCAGTATCGGAGGTGAGGGAATAGCAAGGCTTCAATTTTTTCCCCTATTCTTGTGTCCAGCCCTCTCATTTATCCTTTACCCTAAGTAACCACTTCCACTGCAATGAGACCCCAGACAGGTTTACAAGGTTGGTATATATGAGGCTTTCAGGGCCATCTCCAGATTCTTCCTGGAGCAAATATAAACCATGGGCTTCCTGATGTTTCTTGAGGCCAGACTTGATTTGGAGTGATTAGTAATAAAGCACAAGGATTTTAGAGTTAATCAAATCTAGGCCTGTATCTTGCCTCTGCCACTTTTTAGTTGCTTGAATCTTGGGAAGTTAACTGCATCTCTGAGTTCTGTTTTCTAACTTAATGGAGATTGAAAATATATACTTATCTCATCAAGTGATTGCACAAACTAAATGAGATGAAACATGGTAAGTGCCTAGTGAGCACATATTGAAAGCACAATGAATGGTAGCCATAATTGTTGCTATTACTGTTGCTGTTCTTGTTTTCAAACCAGCTCCTATAGAACTTCTGATGTCTGGAGTCCTTTTCTTCACTATTTACAAACCCCATTTTGCTATCTCAATATTTGGATAGGGCTGAATATCTAAGAGTAGTATTTTGCTCTATTTATTTTTTGTCACTATTGGATCTCTTCAGGGTGACAACTTAGATTAAAGGTGCCTCCCTCCTGTCTGCCCACATGATTCATTCTGAGGAAAGACCTTATGATAATCTTTAACCTAACTTTTAAGCAGCAGTCTTCATTATCTTCTCTTCTTCAGCACAACAGGTTGAATTCAAATATGTTTGTCTTTCCTTTGACATTGTCCTCCACTTTTCTCTGTTTCAATAGAGTCTTCCTCTGTATTCCTCTGCAAGCAAACACACTTATTGATGGCCTTCTTTCTGCTTTCATGCCTTTCCATACCATTTCCTTCTATCATTTATGGAGTGCCTTCTCACTTCACCTCCATCAAGAAGTATACTTGGTTTAACTCATATCTTGTCCTCAAAACTGATCCCTCTACTTTTCTCCACAGATTAATAAAAGACTCTGTGACCTTCTCAGATGCTGAAGCCAAAACTCTGGAGTCACTTTGGTTTCTGTTTCCATAATGCCCTGCATCTAATTACTCTACTGATTCCACCTTGACAACAAATATGTTGATCCATCCTCTTTCCATGTTCACCACTAACAGTCCAGGCTAATCCACTATTTCCTGAGGCCTGCATGACTATAGCACTTAGTCTGATCTTGTTTCTACTCTCCCGCTCCTACCATCCATTCTCCACGCTGTGGATAGAATCATCTTCTTAAAATGAACTTTTGATGATGTCATCCTTTTGCTTGAAGCCCTGTGGTGGACTTCAGCGCTTTTAGGCTCCTAACACGGCCGACATAATCTAGCATATCTTGTTTCACTTTCTAGTTCACCATGTACCTGCCTCACATGCTAACCTTGCAATGTTTCGTTGATCTCCTTTCTACATGGTGGTCTTCCCTCTGCCAATAACAAGGCTCTCCCATTCTCCCTTAATCAAGTCAATTCCTATTCTTTCTTCCCATCAAAGCTGAAACATCACTTCCTCTGAGAATCCTTTCCTAATCTCCCCCATACACCCTTACAGCCCCCAAACTTCCTTGTGACACTTATCACAAGCATTACTGAATAATTTGGGAGGTGACTTTGGTTTACTGGCTCCCAGTTGTGTCATAAGCTTAAACTCCAGGAGGGCCCGTGTCTCTTGTTCACTGCTGAATCCCCACTGCTGGCAGGAATGCCTCAGCCTGGTTTGTTCTTAATAAAAATGTCTTGAATGAATTAACCCCACCTAATTCTGTGCACTCTTGCCCCACATCCCTTCCCATGTGAGTTTCAGCTTGCACAGCTGAAATTTGTACTAGTCTAAAAGTCCTTCAGTGGTTGTAGTCAAGGCACTTGATCTGGTTCAGGATTAGATAATAAGCTCTAGATGGAAAAATGCCACATTTTCTATTTCTTTTGTTTTCACCACATATTCGCTACTCCTAATGCTACGAAGCCATATTTACTAGTATTTAATGGCAAGCTGATAACTCATGCTCTTTCTGGACAGCTGTTTACTTATCTTCAGGATTTATCCTATCGACAATATCCAGTTATTGCTATTACTATGGTTATATGTAGCTGATGATTCCTAGATAGATAGATAGATGATAGATAGATAGATAGATAGATAGATAGATAGATAGATATGATTATATATGGATATATATGGTTGATAGATTCTTCTAATAATTGAGTGGCAATATGAAATCAATGTTGTTCCAGTTCAATTACTGTTTTAAGTTTTTAATGAATTATTAGCTTAATGTTAAATGTGCCAACATAAGAACATCCAAATCTGTAAAAAATTTTTATAAAAATTTATTTGAGCCAAACAAAGGATGTACCTGGAAACAAGATCTCAACAGACGGAGCTACATGTTTCGGAGAATAACAGTTTGCAGTTTCTTTTATACATTTGAGATTAAGGAAGGAACGTAAGGAAGATTACATGAAGGAGGGAGAAAGCAGAGCAGAAATCAGATTACAGGATAGTTAAACACTTGCGGGTAGGTGGTCATACTTTAGAAGGAGGGGGTCTGAAAAGATGGTCATGTATTAAAAGTGGGGGATGAAAAAGGGCATTTCAAAGTTGTATTAACCTAGATGCACAGAAACAATGGACAGCGGTTTCTTAAGGAAAGATAAGCCTTTTACTAAAGAAGTTATATGTCTGGGGCATGTTACCCACCATGACCTGCCCAGTTAGGAATTTATGATCAGATCACCCTGTGAGCTTACTTTCCATAGAACTCCCTTTTCATTCACAGGTAACTTCATGACTTAGATAAATCATATTCATTCTAAGGCATGACCAATTACATGAGAAAAAAAGAAAAAAGCTCTAGAAAGCAAAGGCATTTAATATACATTCTTTAAATTCATCAACTGATTGGATGAGAGCCGCCCACATTAAGAAGGGCAATCTGCTTTATTCAGCCTTATATTAATCTCATTCAGAATGTTAATCTCACCCAGAAACACTCTCACAGACACACCCAGAATAATGTTTGACCAAATATCTGGCACTCCATGGCCCAGTCAAGTTGATACATACAATTAATCATCACACTTAGGTTTTCTTAAATCCTTTTGGTTTTGTTTCTAAGAATTTTGTTTAAAGATTGAAGTCTTCCCTAAATCCTTAGACTGGATTAAATCCCCTTACTCTTCATTCTCATAGTCTCCTGTCCTTTCTTATTCTTAACATCCATCATTCTGATAATTAATCACATGTTTATTATCAGTAATTTCCCTACCCTGTATGGCTATGGGGGCTGCATGCCACTTGTTTTCTACCATAGTCCTTGGTCCAAGCAGTGTACCTGACCCAGAGGAGTCACTTGATAAACATTTGTCAAATTGAATTGGTTATGTCCAAGTTCCTTGGTCTCATGACCTTTAAACAATTATTTTCCAGGCCTGCATCCATGCTGTACTGTATCCCACGTATAAATGTTGACAATTCTCTTCCAATCTGTTTTCTACTGAGCAAGGGTACCATGACTAACATTTTTTTCAAGTTTTGGGTTTAGCAGAAATCTATACTAAGTCAAACAACCAAAATTCTGGATCTATTGCTCATTCTTCCAACACAACAGTGGTTTCAGCAGCATACAAGCCAGCCTGCCATTGTCTACCCACACACACTCAGATAGGAAACCCTCCCACCTAAGGGGCAGCACGATTAAGTGATTGCGACTACAATTTTTTTTTTTTGCTAGTTCGGTTTTGCATCTCCAGATAATCTGTAGTATCAAATGCAATAGAAGAAAAACAAAAACAAAGAAAATCCTGATGTAATGCTCAACTAAAACATAACCTAGTATTTCTCCCTGATAAAAAAAATTGTAATAGTGTTCCATGTTTAAATTTGAAATATGAAATTGCTCCACAGTCTTACCATAGCTACGCTTCCATTTTTACTAAGAAATAATAATCCTAACAATAACCTAAATTATATTCACCTTTAAAAAGAAAATCTATGATAGTGATTACCACTAAAATGCTGCCCTAACCTTTAAAGTGTCACATGTGTAAATAAAGCTATTTATTATTTTCCTCTCTTCAGCATTATACTAGAGAAGGACTGAGATCAGCCTAATACTCAACGATCTACTTTTGATTCTTGGCTCCAGATCTTATTAGCCATGTAATTTTAGCTGTCAACTCACTGATGAACAAAATGAAGATGGTAATGACTTCCCTACTTATCACAAAAAAGTTGTATAAATTACATGAGATATCATATTAAACATACTTTATCATCATGAAGCACTATACATGTTAAGCTAATACCAATGCCATATTATACAAGTATAATTAACCTTTAAGTGTTTTTCTCACAATGAAAATTTTTTCCATTAAGATTTGATTTGTAAATTGTGCTTTTAAATATTTTTTCAGTTTTCATACTTAGCTTTTTTACAGCAATTTCTTTTCCTAACTCCATTAGGATATCTTGTACAACACTTTATGGATAATGAAAAAATGATTTGTTGAATGAACACCAGATTGCTTCATCTTTTCAGTTGGGTAGTTACTTTGGTGAAACAACACTTTCAGTTAATTTTTTAGCCAATACACATATAGACAACTACAATTTTCAGGAAGAACTTTAAACCTCAGGGAATTCAATGAATTGCATTTAAGTTAAAGATGCTCCAATATGAAGCACAAGTCAAGATGTTAAAGAAAAGGCAATGACACCATGTTCAAACTTCTTAGTGGGGTCTCCATGTTAGCAAAGGATCCCTTGATGGTTTATTTCCACCAGGGCATCAGAGACAGCTGCCTGCTACCACCATCTGGGTATAATAAATGAAGAATTTGAGTCATAAAAATTTCTACCCAATTTAAGATGCACAGTATTGCTTTTTTCAAACTAACTGCCCCTGGCAGTTCTAGTTAATACTTCCGTTCAAAAAAAAAAGACAACACAAAAATTAAAAAGCCTTTCAAGCTAATGTTTTAAATAATTTGGAAAACAATGCTAGGATTTGATCTCTTTTACATCAAAACTCCTATGAGATAATGATTACATACGAGCTCCCTCTAAGTCTTCCTCACTTACAGCTGACCTGCTGAAAAGCAAGGTAGAGAATAGAAATTGGTCTCACCAAAAAGAGGAATGATGAGACGATGTGCATTTTAGATTTCTCCCTGGAGCAGTGTTCCAACAGCAACAACACCAAACTCAACAACGAGAACTGGGTTCATCAGTCAAGCACAAATGGAGTAAAAAATAAAATGTGATTTTTTTTTAAAACTGCTATTCCAAACTTTGAATCTTCATCAAGCAATGCTTCATGCTTTATTTCCAGCTCATGGGAAAATATTCTCTACTTAATATGGCTACTGCATACACCACAGACTTTACAAGAAACTGGTGTGAACCAAGCGTAGAAAGATTGGAAGTGACAGAAAGGTATTTCCCCCCAACTAGCCATGATTGCCTTTGATTGACATAGATTCTTTTGAAAAAGGAAGAGAAAGAGGAGGAAAAAGACAAGAAATCATGATAAAGAAATACGTATCTCTTTTACCTCTCCTTAGTAAAAGTTAAATTTCTTATATAGATTTTATTAAGACAAACAAAATTTCAGACTTCCTAAATTTAAAAACAATGTAAGAAATCACAAGTGAAAAAAAAATCTTAAATTGACTCTAATTTATAAGACTGGAAAACTTACGTGCATTAAAAACAAACAGAGGGCCGGCCGAGTGGTGCATTGGTTAAGAGCTGGCTTGGGACACCAACTCTGAGCAGCAGAGTCCCGGTTTGGATCCCACATGAGGGCCAGTGATCCCACAGTGATCTCTGTGGGTTTGGATCCCACAGGGGCTGCGCCCTCTACAGCTAAGATGGTGAGCAACAGCTCGACCTGGAGCTGGGCTGTGTGAATCGCTGGTGATGGCGTAGGCTGCAGCCCCTGCTGCAGTGGGCTGCCATAAACTACTGGGTGTGGCCAGCAGCCAGCGTGAGCAGCTGGCAGCCGGTATGAGCTGCCAAGAGCCACTGTGAGCGGCCGTCCAGAGGCCGGGGACCAATCTGCCTCACCCGGGAAGAGCACAATGATAATAACAACATGCCAGTGAAGCGACTCCTCCACAACTAGACTGAAGAACCAAAAAAAAAAAAAAAATGACAGCAACTTGTCTGTTCCCCTCCCCCAATTCTCTAATAAAATCTTTAAAAAAAAACAACCAGAAATAATTTGGCACAAATGTGGCCCAGAGTTACTATCGCTGCTGTGTAAAGAACTCATGTGAGTAGATAGGAACTACAAAAACATGTCCCCTCCCCCCCCCAAAAAAAAATTGAACAAGGGATATAAATTATCATAGATGGAGAAATCCAAAGCAAAGAAATACATGAAAAAGTTCAACCTCACTGGTAAGCCAATAATTACAAATTAAAGAAAAATGCTGTGCTTCATCTATTAAATTGACAAAGATTAAAAATGATAATACTAAATTTAGTGACTATACAGGGATATGGAAACTCTTAAGCATTGCTAGCAAGAGTACAAATTAGTTTAACTTCTTGAACTCACTTTAACTATAAACATTAAGAGTTTCAAAAAACATCTTTAGTCTATAACCCAGTACATTCATTTCTAGGGTTCTTTCTATCCTAAGAAAATAATCAAAGAACCTCACAAAGACTTATGCAGAAAAACACTCATTGTAGTTTTTATATAATAGTGGGAAGTTGTAAATAACCTAAATTATAACAATAAATGGCCAAGGAATTTTACATGATAGAATATGATGTCTTCATTAAAACCAATATTTTTAAAGAATAATTTATGACCATGGAAAATGCCATCCCATGGAGTGAAGTGAAAAAGTAGGATACAAAACTACATATGCACCATGACCACATTTTGGTTAAAATGCATGTGTAGAAAAAAATGACTGGAAGGAAATGCAAAAATATATCAATGGGGGATAAAGGAGAGCTATCTTTTCTTATTTGTACATTTTAAAAATATTTTATAGTTAACATTAGTTTACAACTTTAAAAAATTCTGATTGTAGAATAGAAATGCACTCTTGATACATTCTTGTCAGATAGTTCAGTGGGATATAAACTTGGCTTCAGAGGGAGTCAGCAAGTACAAAAACAATAATGTTTCTACTAATTTTGAAACTCAGAGCTCAAATTCAACCTGATCCATTAAGCGTTCCATGGAAACTCCTCTAAGTATTCTAAGTCAAAGAAATCCCTTTCTTTAAAAATTCACACTTTGTTGACGTGCATCTTTTTTATTTATTTAAGAGCTAACAATCATTGATCTCTTGTCCTAAGAACTTTATATGTGTTAGTTAACTATCATTATCCCCATTTTATACATGCAGAAAGTGAGGCACAGAGCAGTTAAATAACTTGCCCAGAATCACACAACTAATAAGTGGTAGAATGAGGATTCAAATCCAGTTAGTGTGACTTATATACTCTCTGTCTTTATTGTGTTTTAGCACATTCTATCTGTTGTGGCACCATTTTATGTGTTTATTCTCCCCAGTGAGGGCGTAGTTGCTTTAGGGGCAAGCATAGACCTTGAACTTCTTCAACCTGTCTTGAACAAACTTGAAGATGGTGCTAGGAACTAAGGATGAGGACCATAAATACGTCATTTTAATTATATTAAAAAGAAAGCAAACAAGTCAAATGTGTTTTATGCATTCACTAAAAACTCCAGGAAGAGTACTTTAGAGGTTAATATTATTGATTTTCAAGACTTGTTTCTTAGACAGATATCTCTAAGAAGCAAACTATAGTTGGTCAACAGCCATATGATCCAGTTTTAACTCCCCTGATCCAGGAACACAGAAACTGATGAAAAAATTTTCAACTAAAAAAAAATCAAGATAGTGTTTTAAACTGATTTTCATATAAACTCATTTATCACCTATGGAATTTTTCAGGACAAATGTAATTCAAAGGTAGGAAATGAGGAAGAATGGAATAAAAGACCCTTCTTTTATTCTTGCCAAATAGGCAAGTGGTTTATAAACTTGGCTTCTGAAGGGAGTCGTTAAGTGCAAAGTACACGTATTGTGCTACCTGCTGCCTCAGCCAGCTTCGTGGTGAAACATGTTTAATAGCATGTAACATGACCCAAGTTTGGGGGGCAAAGAGAACAAAAAATGCAATGTCTTACCCAAGTGAAATTACTGAGGCATTTTGGGTCGGTAGATTACCCAAACTAGATTTTGGCCAAGTGATTGAAGATAAGATCTCTAAATGGGTAGAAAAAGCTGCTGGACCTTACTGACCAGGGCAGACTAAGACTCCACATTATAGCCCTTCCAACAGTGGCCGCTAGCACCAAGGCTGGCACAGGCCTGGCTCAGAAGAAAGCATGCCAACACTGCATCACCAAATCATTTCCTAGAGCAGATTTTTGTTGGATGTCTCCCGTAAAGTTTCATCAAGGCATGGATCCTATTTCATTTATGCTCTCATAGCCCAAAGTGATGTCTATATGAACATTCAGAGAAGGGTGTAAAGGAAGAGCCACAAATGTTTTTAAAATATTAAGGTGCCAAAGGCAGTAAAGAAAAATACTAGGCTTCACAACACCAGCATGATCCTTATATATTGCTCTAACCACATATGCTGTTTCTAATGACAGTCATCATGCTTCTTACATCCCATATCCCTTTCTTATTTTACAAAATTGTTTAAAGTTATTTGCTAATGGAAACTCTGGCAGCATCTTCAGTGAGACAACTTTTGTACGTTTACATCTATGGAATTGTATCTGTCCTTCCAATTCCCAAGTGTGTCAATAGCACAGTGCCCAGCACTTGGTAGGTACACCATGTACGTTGTTAAACTCTTGGTTCCTTTTATTGCACTGTGGACACGGCCTAGTATAAGAATCTCCTCTCCCCCTAAATCTCCCTAAGCCCAATCCCCACTTTCATTAAGTCCTTCCTTTTTAATATCATGGTGGCATCTTCTACATAAGATGAATCCCCTATTGAAGGATATTTTGGTACAGCATCTTCTGCTTTGGTTACAGCAGCCAAAAATCCAACTCAAACTTCTATCTGCAGGGAGAATCTTAAGGTCGCCTACCAGTTTGTGTGTTCCTGTTTACTATATCCACCTCTACATAGCCCAGTCTCTCAAGATCCTTTGTGTGTGGTTCTCCTCCATTTCTCAGATTGCAGTATTTATCTGCAGAAAACTATTTCCTTACCTGCCACAGTGCATTTCCATCATATTTTAATTGTCTTCAAGGAGTGTAGAGACAAGAATCCTGGACCAGAGTTTGGAAAACCTGGTTTCAAGTATTCAATAAAGGGAACCACTTAACCTTTGTCTCATTTCCAAATAGGGAATAAAGATTCCTCTCCCAAATATCTCATAATAGTAGGGATCAGGGTCTTTAATATAATTTGAAAGTGCCTAAAAGCACATGGAACTATACACATGAAAACATAAACACATGCAGGCAAATTCAAACAACTTCAAAAATAGTAGTTGACTCATAGTATGGAGTTAAACTTATGGTCCACCAAAATTTACCTGCAAATGGCCAAATCAGTCATATTTAAATTAAGAGCCTTTTAGTGCCATTCAAAACATTTAAGAGTATTGCCCTAAAAAGATAAACACTATAATAGGTCTTTGAAGTAGGAACTGGTTCTGCTGCCTTTCTCCCCCACTCTAGCCCCTTCAAAGTCATCAAAGCAATGTTCTTACAGTGTGAATGTCTTACAAGTAGCTTCTAATGGATTCACCCTTCACTCTGTTCCTCACTAATCAGAGGTAACCTGACTTTTACATTCTTAATTATGCTTCTTTCAAAGAGCAGTAAGGCTAATATTGGTTTTAAATGGTCCTAATGGCCTCTGCTTTTAACCTGGGCTATTCTGACCAAGAAATATCCTGATATTAGAGCAATCCTGAGGACAGTATGTCCCAAGGGCAGCTGACCAGCAGTGTTTTTTCAGGGTCACTTTCCTCTCTTTCACCCAGCTACCTGCAGGGTGTTCCCTAAGTGGCTGATTTTCTTAGACCCCCTCCCAGAAGAAGACTCAAACTTTTTCAAAGGCTCACCCTTGTCTGACAGAATGCTTTTCAAATTTAATGTACATTAAAACAAAAACAAAAACCCTTGGGGGATGTTAAAAACGAAGATCCCTTGGCACCGCACCCCCAGATATTTTAATCCTGTTCCATGAGGCTAAGGATGTGGGTTTAAATAAGCAGACTAACTGGTTTAGACATAGGTGATCTGCATTTTGACAAACACCTGTCCTACAGAATCATGTCCATTCCAGGCTGAACTAACTTTCCAGGCTTATCTCCCACATTAACTCCCAACTCCCATCCTTAATGCGTGCATGTAAGGATTCACTAACCCAGTAATTCTACTGTTTTGTAATCTTCCCTAGAGAAATTCACATACAATTCCCTTTCACAGAAGACTGACACAGGCACTTAACTAGCCTGTTGAAAACAGAAATACCTGTTTGGTGTGGTTACAGTCATTTTCTTCCTGCTTCCATGGGTCCTTTTTTCAATGTCCTTATGCCTGCATGCTACACTTGCCCTGTGTTATCATTCTCCTATGCCAGGACTAATGACAAATTACAGAAGTCCTTATTCTCCATATCCACATATGTTTCAGTCAGTGTGCTCCAGAGAAACAAAATCAAAATCCTAAATACAGATCTAGGAAAGAAATTTATTATGAGGAATTGGCCCATGTGATTATGAAGGCTGAGAAGTCCCACAAGCTGCCATTTGCAAGCTGGAGGCTCAGGGGAGCCAGTGGTATAGTTTCAGTCTAAACCCAAAGGCCTGAGAAGCAGAGGAGCCAATGGTGTGAAGTCCCAGTCTGAGTTGAGAGCCTTAGAACCACAAGTGCTGATGTCTGAGGACAGGAGAAGACAGATACCTCAGCTGATGCAGAGAGCAAATTCTCCCTCCCTCCAACTCTCCATTCTCTCCATGCCCTCAATGGATTGGATGATGCCATCTGCATTGGTGAGGGTGATCTTTATTCAGTCTACTGATTCAAATGCTAATCTCATCCAGAAACACCCTCACAGACACACTGAGAAATAATGTTTTACTAGCTATGTGGATATCTTTATCCCAGTCAAGTTGACACATAAAATTAACCATCACAACACATCTTCACCCACTGCTTTGCATATTAACCAGGAATGGCTACACAGCAATGCAACTCTCTATCTCTCACTATTACGAGCTAAAGGCACTGCTTCTAAATGCTGTGTTCTCTGCACCCAGAAGAAAGGAATGTTTTAAACTCTTTGCTCCTGGAAATGTCACCACAATTGGGGGTTCAATCTAAAATGGATTTTGATCTCCCTTTGCTCCTACCTCTCAAAAGAAACAAAGAGGTCAAGATATTTCCTATTTTTGTGAGGCTTGAGGATTATACAATTTTGGGAATCCCTCTTTAGAAAAAAAATAGAAAAATTACAAGTAAAAATTGCTAAGGTCCCTCCCAGGTCCTTTTGGAAGAGACATGCAAGTATACAGTCCTAAATCTTAAGCTTCATTAGCTTCTTGGTAGGTTCCCTCTGCTCAAGGTGCCATATCAGTAACTGTGCACCTGGGGTGGTTTAATCATTTAATATCCACTGTCAGGTGAATCACATAGCATTCTGGGTAATTTAGTAAACATTATTTATAATGATGGCAATGAGAATGGTGGTAAATCAGGCTATATGAACACAGATTATGCTCTAAATTATTCTAAGATAAAAACATACATCCTTTAGGTCATGGATAACGTAGATCAGATCCTTTGTGATACTCAAAGAAAAAAGGAAAAACACAGTGCCTTTTGAGGACCCACAGATAACTCTCATTTTCTGACAAAATTGATTCAAACGAGGGTTATACTATTGGGTGTCGGAAAAGTCATGATGTATTTTGTCTATGTTTTTCAAACATTATTTATTTATATAAAGAACAAAGATCAATCAATGATATATTGCCTGTTTTGTTCGATAACCTTTTGCCATCTTTCAGTGAGCTTCATAATTCCTCGTTCATAGAAGGACCTGTCTTTATTTGCGAAAAACTGAACAAGGTGCTGATTTACAGCCTCATCTGAATTGAATGTTAAACCATACAAGGAGTTTTGAAGAGAGCAAAACAAGTGGAAGTCTGATGGAGAAAGGTCAGGCTAATATGGTGGGTGTGGTTCCAAGCTCCAATAATTTTTGACAGGTGATCAAACTTCTGTGTGGTCTCGCGTTGTCGCGATGGAACACAACTCCTTTACAATTAACAAGCTCTGGATATTTCTGGATGATAGATTCATTCAAACTGTCCAATTGCTGACAGTATACATTTGAATTGATTGTTTGGCTCCTTGATAGGAGCTCGAAAAACACAACACCTTTACAATCCCACCACACTGAGAGCATAACCTTCCTCTCATGAATGTCTGCTTTTGGTGTCATTTGAGGCGAATCATCACGTCGGAACCAAGACCATTTGCACACCACATTGTTGTAAACAATCCACTCCTCATCACGAGTTATCAGTTGTTTCTAAAAAGGATCCTTTTCCTCACGTTTAATGAGCATATTGCAGATGTTTATACACGCCATCAAATGAACTTCTTTGAGTTTATGCAGAACCCAAATATCGGGATTGCTTATGTAACCCAGCTCCTTCAGGTGGTCATGAACACTTGAATAATGGATGTTCAATGTTCCAGCAATCTCCCATGTCTTGTAACATGGGTTTGACTCAATCAATGCCTTTATTTTGTCGTCATCAACCTCAGTGGGCCTCTCTGACCGAGGAGCGTCTTTCAGATCAAAATCACCAGCACAGAATTTCGTGAATCATCATCGGCACTGATGTTCTTGTAGAGCATTGTCACTGTAAACTTTATGCAACTTTTCACAAGCTTAATGCGCACTCTTTTGTTTATGGAAGTAAAACAGTAAAATATGGCAAAAATGCACAATTTGGTCTTCCATCTTCAACTTGTTGTAAAATCTCCAAAACTCAACCAAATCGCTCAAATTTTTTATAGAATGAAGCTAGAACTGTCAGCTGTCTAATGACATAGCAATAACATGAATGTGAATGACTCTAGTACTTCCAAAAATGAACTAGTGCCATCTGATGCAAACATGCATCATGACTTTTCCAACAACCCAATATTTTAAGAGCTTACCAACACAAATTTTATACGCCTTTTGGTTTACAAACCTTATAATTGGTATAAATGGGGGGTTTATACCAATTATAGATTGGTATATACCATTTTCTATAGAAAATGGAAATTGTTTCCCTTATACTAATAATGTGATTAATGGAGTTTGTATACACTGAAGTCCCCTGAAAAATGCATGGACAATAGAAATAGTAGTTTGGATTTCATTAAAGGAAAGCAGTTATATTTGAAAATATTGTTTGGAACAATGTGGATCTTTAGCTATTCTTAAGGTTATCATAAAGTATTGGGGGTGGGGAGACTCACCATTCACTAAGAACCTAAAAGAAGCAATGAGTTTGAGAAAAAGTTAATGGCAGACTTCTTTTTAATATTAAATGGGAAAAATTTAGGCCAATTTTAAAGTTGGTTTTCCATAAAAATTCTGGTAAAGTAAAAATGTTTAAATTAACAATAATCTTATTCTATTTTATCATGTCAGCCAAAGATATATTTCTCCTCATCTTCTCTGTTTTTGCCAAATAATTTCCCTAACCCAAACTCTAGCAATCATGATCACTGTCATCATCATCATAACAATAACTACAATTCATAAGAGCTTGCACTCTGGTCAGTCATTCCACTGAACTCTACATATATAAACACAATCCATGCTATGAGATAGATGAGATCCTACAAAGGCACATGTTCCTAAAAGATCATTTTGATAACTATGCCCAAAATGAACATTCACTGTCTTTCCACTTCTGTGGTATATCAGTTAGCAGTCTTCCAGTTACAAGTGCCAGAAAACCTTAAAATGGGACTTAAACAAAAATCTCATAACACTAACCTTTAGCAGAAGTTTGGAAGAACCACCTTTAGCAGAAGCTAGACCCAGCAGCTCAAGCCATATAATAGAAAATTTGTTTGTCTCTGTTTTTCTACTCTGTCTTCCTCAATGTTAACTGCGCCCAGAAAAATCCAGGTTCTCCCCTAGAGATTAAAAAGAAAAGTTGTTAAGTTCCAGGCCTCACATTCACACTACAGCACATTAAACAGCCAAGTCCTCAGAAGACCTTGGATTCAACCTCGTTGGCCCATATGTCATGTGCCCATCCACGTGCTATCACCTTCACAGAGAAGCAGGTGAGATAAGGTGATTGATTGGCTTAAGGATTCAGCTCACCCTTTGAGCTCAGGGTAAGATGATATGATGCTCATCTCACAGATGAAAAGGAAAATCTTGGTGCTGTTGGCAGGAAAAGAAAAAAACAGGCTCAGGGAGAGGAGTATCAGCCCCCAAAACATGTTTACTACACCTGCTAAGTATTATTTCCATATAGGTAAAACAATCTAAAACTTTGATATAATATCTGTGCATGTGCATTCAACTAAAAATAAACAAACAAAACTGTTGGTCCCTCATTCTCCCTACAATCCTGAAAAGGAGAGAAAAATTTAATCTTTATTTGCAATTTGGAAAGTCCTACTAAGAAATGTTATATTTAATTTCTATGTACATGGATTTTCTTCTCTATGGGAAAACTACAGTGACTTAACAACCACAGAATTCAAAATCCTCTCATAAAGCAAAGACTGTCTATGTAATAAAAAAATGGGCATCAAAATAATGATCCAGACAACAGAGCTTTAATGTTCTTTCCATTCTTTATAGAGATTCCCAACTGCTTGTGCCCACAAAGGCCTTCATACTATATACAGAGGGTGCCAAAAAAATGTGTATACATTTTAAGAAAGGAAAAAACTGTATTAAAATTATACTGATAATAACCACTTTAAGTACCTCTTGTAATTGCAGAAGTGAAACATGACTTGTGTTCTTTTGTTATCAGTATATATTGAATATTACAATTTTAATACAGTTTTTTCCTTTCTTAAAATGTGTATACATTTTTTGGCATATATCTCTATCTATCTATCATCGAGAGAGAGAGAGAGAGAGAGAGAGAGAGAGAGAGAGAGAGAGAGAGAGACAGGTTTGTTTTCTTATACAAATGCTTTTTATCCTTTATTAAGACTTTACTGAATTGCCAAAAATATAACTATATTTGGAATTGTTCAACCAATTGAAGAATTGAAATGTGTTAAATCTTATCACATCTGCATTCAAGATTGTTACATTTATTGCCAATAATGTACCCCAAGTATGAGAACAAGATAGAATATCCTGCCAAATATATTGGTAATCCAGGTATGGATCTGAATTTTCACCACACTTAACAACAACAAAAATATTTAGACTTGAAGAAAAAACAAAAAGTAAGGGCATATTCTTTTTCGTATGTTAACAGAAGACATTTGGAATATTCTTTGTGTTGGTAGTCATTTTTCCACAAAAGGTGCTGTTCAACTTGCATTTAAATGGAATGGTGGAAAGTGTGTGAGAGTAGGATGAAAGAAATGTGAGTTTTAGTCTAAATTCTTATCACTAACTGGCTGTGTGAACATGGGCATGTCATTTTACATCTCTGGGTTTCTCATTCCTCATTTGCACAATGAACAGGTCAGCAGATACTATCTTTAGAAATTCCCAACGCTGAACTTCTTAGAATTTCATGCAATGAACACACTAAGGAGGAAGCATAGTTTACCTAAACTCTAAAATGGAACCTTACCACCCATTTCCCTCCTAAGAAATAGTTATCAGGTGATGGAGATAGAAAGTTTGTAGGACAATTCTGGGTTTTACAAACACATTTCCATGTACCTCTTTAATTTGTGATTACCTTAAGTAAACAATTCCCTTTACACTTTTATTCAAAAATAACAAGCTGTGTTTGAAATGCCGGTATACACCATTTATTACGCTCTCCAACCCAAACACGAAAACATTTGTACTTATGTTATGACTTCACCTGGTGGCTTTCATTTTCCCCAACATAAAGACAGGGTGAAGCAAAGTAATAGAAAAATAGAAAACATCTTTGTCGGAAAATGAGATTGCAGCTGTGTAACTGGAGCACACAACCATAAATCAGAATGTCAAATCCAAAACACATGACTTTTTGCAAGTTCTCCATGTGCTCTCTAATGTGATTACAGCCTGGTTGCTATTATGATTTAAAACAAAGTCTTTCATGCTAGAAACAAAATGCGGAATGTGAGCCGCCTGGGGGAGAGAGCTGCAAGCTAGCTAGCGACATACCCCTTGCTGTCAGAGAGGTGGGCTACAGTATTTCAAGCACTGGTTTGTCAGGTGTGAGAGAGCAAGAGGATACAAGAGGAACCTTGGCAGAGGTCTTAACATGAGGGACAAATTAGCCTGCAGTGTTCAGCTCAGCTTGACAATCTGAAATTAGCTTCTTTCTTTCCCCTCCCATTTTTCTTTTTTTTTTCTAAGCAGAATCCTGAAGCCAAATACGAAGATTACAGAAGTCATTCTTTCCTGCCTATCACATAAACAAATGGCCCAGCTGTTATTGCTAAGATTCCAGTTTTAAACTTGGACTTTCTTGTATAAACTTCAATGTAATGGTATTTAAAGTGTCATAGGCAATAAGCATCTAATCCTACTCAATAAATTGTAGGCTCGTTGCATGAACTCCTAGAGCTGTTAAAGACAGCTGTGCTTTTTTTGTAATTTAAGTCATTTCCAAATTGGGCAACTCTCCAGGTGTATTTTCAGACAAACAATATGTGCTAGAAAAAGTGATGTTCTGAGTCTTTCAGCAATGGAATAAACACAAAGGAGTAAGAGCTGAGATATAAGACGGTGCAAACATCATTCCTGATCACCCCAGGAGGGCCAGCATCAAGGCCAGGGTGCTAGGAAATTGTTCTTGTTTCCTAGGACTATTAAAATATGAGCCAGGAATTTTCCCCCAAGGACCTTTTGCAAGCCCAATTACTTTTGTAACTGGTTGTTGGGCCAATGACATAGATGGGTACCAGGATGAAAGATAAGAATTTAGTATTTCTCAAAATAGAATTATCAACTCCCAGAGCAATGACACAATCCTGAAATAGCAAAAGCTCCTCCCATAGCTGATATTTAAAGGGTCAGGAGAAAACGGTTTCCACCCTGTGATGTCACTGAAACAAATCATCATGAGACCATACAATAAGAAGTATAAGAGGTCATTTTATCCCGTGCACCGTCTCTAAGAGGGCCCACAATCAAAGCATTTAAATAAGATTAGTTGGTAATTATTTTATATCCAAAGCATCATTAAGCATGAAATGAATCCTCTTCTAGTACATAAGAGCTCTGAGTAGGCAGGGCAGGGAGCGTGCTTTTCTAGAACCACTCCAAGTGGAGTATTCTACCATCAGCTGAGGTACCTGAGTAGAAAGGAGCCCTCGTTCTATCTCCCCATGGTTTTATGATAGTGCGTGGCCTTCAGGGAGATCATCACAAATATTTGCCTCCTGGATCTGATTCGAGAGCATAGGAGGGTTGTTGTCAATGCTTCACTTTGGTAGTTGTTTTATCAACAGTTGATTTGTGCCCACAAAACCTTCTTTCCCACCTTTGTGCTACACTGTTTTAAGGTACTGTGCATTCTCTTTGGGGCTAAACACATCTGATGTCTACCTCATTGTGAGCAATGCAGAGAAAACAGATAAAATCACAGGGAAAATGTAAATCACAGGCCTAGAGCCCTCAGCGTAGTTGGGCTGAGTCCCTCTGTGGTGAGTTGAACTTCGTCATAGACAAACGAGGCCGGAAATGAATCAACACCTCTTTCAGTTGCTGGAACATACCATGAGCTCACAGATGGAGGGACTTCAGGCACTGGCTCAGGATACTTTTGGCCTAGGTGCACAGCTGGACAGGTATACCTAGTCCCCAAACTCTTAGACATGATCTTCCGGACCCCTGACCCCACACAACCTGCCAAATGACAGTTCTACATGCAAAGTAGAAAATTCCTACTGAAACTTTTAAGTCTTAATAATTAGACCCTCCATTCATCCAGGAATCCTGATGGTATTCCTACTATCCACCTTTGAGAAAGTTCAGGCCTGTCACCTCCTTGGAAAACTACTTCAGGCCAAAGCAGTGGTCCACTGGTTTCGAGCCCCATACAGCAAAATCCCTCAGGTTTTGTTCAGTTTTGAAGGGAAACTCAACAGCTCTGTGTAGATTAAAGACCTAACCAAAAGATGTCTAGAAACAACTAATCTCTCAGTGTCACTTTAAGCAAGTATAGCATACCAGACACATGGTATTTATCAAACAATTTAGTCTCTCAGCTATCCAACCTATTGAGTCCCATTTCTCTCATTTTAAAAGTTCCTAAAAATCTACAAAAATACTGTCAAAACTACAATGATAGTATTCAGAATTTTATTCTCAAGGCAGTTTACCCACTACCACAGGTAGCAGTTTTCGATATGTGCATAACTAAAATGCTCTTTGATTTTCATGAAAGGAAGGACATGCCCCATAGAATGGAATAGTGGGTAGATTTTTTTTTTTTTTTAGCTAAAAGCTGGAGAATGAAATTATTGAAACCATCTTCTGTTCTACTTTAATTTTCACCAGCTTTTTGCTAGTTTACTTTAACAAGTAATGTTTGATTGAATTCAGGCCTGCTTTTGTTTACAAAATGAACCAGAGCCAGCAAGTCGTGGCCTGGCTAATTTGCACATCCACTGCCTTGGTCTCCTCCCCTTTAAACAAAAATCTGGAGTTTGTGATTTATTGTTGATTTGGTTAGTTCAAATGATTTTGATAGTTAAAATCTACCTTCCCTCCCATCCTTGAGATTTTTCACCAATCTATATCTACTATACAAGGCAGAAATGCACCCCCACCAAAAAATGCAAAACACATCTCTTCAACTCCCAAGATTTCAGACACCAGCAAAAGCAACTGAGACTAAAAATCCACAGATGGAAGAAGGGAAAAGCAGTATCCATAAATCAATAGCTTCAGAAACCAAACTGACCCATGAAGAAAAATAATGTCACGAAAGCAAAGCAAAGTGGTCATTGTTGATGATAGGTCTCTTTGAGTCATTCTGCACCTCCCTTGTTTGCCCATCAGGTAAACCTATGTTTCCCACACCCAGAAGAGCATTAGAATCATCTTGGATGCCCTATTCCTAAATCTTCTTCTCTAGAAATTCTGATTTTAAAAGTCTAGGATGGAATCTATATGTTTACAAAGTACTCCCAACTAGTTCTGGAGGTCTACCAAGCTTTGAAATAGTGATATAATCTTTATGCATGTTTATTGTCACCCTAGTCTCATATCTTCTTGTGTTTGAATTCTCTACTCAAAATCTGAAGGTCTCTCCTTATGCTAGGCTGTGAAACTAGTGTGGTGTTCCTTGTATATTCAGGTGAGAATAGTATGTAGAGGAGGAATTGCTCTACCTCTCTTGTCACTCATGTACAAAATCCTCACACGTATTACTGTTGGGGCTTGCTCCGCAAGATCACTCGCCTAAGCTAAAAATCACTTGACTCTCACATGCCCACCATCTGTCCTTAGCATTTTGTATTCATGTGATCTTCCATTCTCCTAACAACAAGGTGAAACTCATTCCCAATCTTCTTCACACCCATGCAGTCTGCTGGCTTTTTGTCATCTATCCACTTCCCTTCAGGTTGCTTATTTAAATGTAATCTCATTTGAAATAAAAAAGGAATTTTCCCAATACTACAGGCATTGAGGGGATGACTACTAGCCTAAGAGGGAAGAACCATGCCCTTCTTGCTTATCCCTGTATTTTCAAAGCATAGCCTAGTGTGTAGTGCATGGCAGATGCTCAATAAATATTTGCTGAAAATACAAATGAATGTCCAAAGTTAAATTTGCAATTAGAGACTACCTTAATAACCTATGATTTTTCAGAATGTACTTTAACCATGTGGAATCATAAAATCTTAGGGATGGAAGGAATGATGAGGAAACTGAAGTCATGCAAAATTGTGGTTTTTCTAAGGTCAACAGCACATGGATGATAAATCTCAGATTAGCAAAGAATCCAGTGTTTGTTATTTTTTGTGGTTTGTTTTGTTTTTTTAGTTCTCATCTATAAAACAATTAATAATGCTTCCTACATTATAGAATAGAAGGAGATGAAATGTAAAAAGAAGATACCTAAAATGTGCTTAGAAGTGTTACTGACACATTGCAAGCATTTAATAATTTATATTATACCATGTTCTGTTTCCAAGTCTAATGCTAATGTCTAAGTCTTCCATAGTCCGGCCCAATTTTGTCAGTCCAACTAGATTTCCCATTACTAGCCTTATAATGTAACTTTGACACTTAACTACCCAGACTTAGGTCAAATTTCACAGGTCAAGAGCACAGTCTTCCATAAGACTCCCCTCATTTTAGACTCCAACCACAAGCTCTGGAGTTCTCAGGCCATCTGCACTTCTGACCAACTGGCTACAGATTCAGGTGTTCCCACTACCCCCCTCAGGTTCAATAATTCATCAGAGTTACTCACAGAACTCAGGAAATAACTGTACTTATGGTTATCATTTTATATAAAAGATACAAATCAGGACCGGCCAAATGAAGAGACAGCTAGGGCAAGGTCTAGGAGGGTCCCAAATGCAAAGCTTCTATATCCTCAGGATTCATTACCCTTTAGCACACCAATGTGCATCACTAACCAGGAATCGCCCCTGAGCCACAGGTAGTTTTTGTCAGCATCTCATTGCATAGGTACAATTGATGGAGCCATTGGCCACATGAAAGAACTCAATCTCCAGCACCCCTCCACTCCCTGCAAGTCAGGCTGACATCCCATGGGTTAAATCCCATTGTTCTAATCACATAGTTGGTTCTTCCAGAATAGCTAACCGCATCCTGAGTTAATTCAGGCAAGGTCCTGGTTTCACCATGAGCAACAAAGACACTCATGGCTCAGGAAAGTCCAAGGATTTAGAGGTGACCTCAGAGTGACCAAAGTTCAGCCAAATTCTTTATTGTACAACAGGCTTCTACTCCATCATGACTTGTCTTCTTGTCCTTAGGCCATGATCGGTTCTAGGTCAACTCCTTCTGTCAAACACACCTTAACACCTAGTTTTTGTTACACTCATCATACTCATAATTACTTGTTCTTTGTCTTCCTCATTAGACTGTAAACCTGTAAGGAAGAAAGGATCATGCTTATCTTATTCATTACACTTGGCCAATTCCTTACACTGGTCCAAGAACATAGTTAATACAATTAAATATTTGCTAGTAAGTGAATTCCATCTCCATGCCTTTATTCACCGTAGGGAAAGGACATTTGCAAATCTAAAACTATAACCAGGGCCGCAGTAGCTACAGTAGGTACAGGTACAAATACAGGTACTCTTTAACTTACTATGAGTTTATGTCCAAATAAACCCATTGTAAGTTAAAAATATTGTAAATCAAAAATGCATTTAATAGGGTGGCCTGTTAGCTTAGTTGGTTAGAGCGCAGTGTTCACAACACCAAGGTTGCTGGTTCAATCCCCACATGGGCCACTGAGCTGCACCCTCCACAACTAGATTGAAACAATTACTTGACTTGGAGCTGATGAGTCCTGGAAAAACACACTGTCCGTCCCCCCATTAATAAATAAATAAATAAATAAATAATTGCATTTAATACACCTAACCTACCAAACATCATACCTTAACTTAGCTTACCTTGAATATGCTCAAAACACAATATCCAAAAAGCGCTGGCACTCCAGAATATCAGTCGTTTACCCTCATGATCACATGCCTGACTGGGAGCTGCTGTTCACTGTCATTGCCCAGCATCATGAGAGAATATCATTTGATATATCACCAGCCTGGGAAAAGATCATAATTCAAAGTACAGTTTTTATTGAATGCATTGCTTTTGCACCATCTTAAAATGAAAAAAAAAATCATAAATCAAGCATCTTAAATCAGGGATTGTCTATAGGAAGTCTTCACTTAACATCATCTATAGGTTCTTGGGAACTATAATATTAGTTTAAGTGAAGTGACTTAAAACAAAACCAATTTTACCATAGATTAATTGATATAAACAAAAGTTAAGTTCCATTGGCATATTTCTGGTCAGAACAACATCACCAAACTTCTAAATAAAGATCCAAAACACTTTTAATATTATTAACCATTGAAGTCATTATGAGCTACATGTGTTTAAGAAAGGCTAATAAACATAAGCAAGATAACTCTTTCCCAACCCAATTATTCCGATTCAGGGTCACAGTTGGCCAGAGTCTATCCTGACAGCTCAGGGTGCAAAGCCTGGATAGGCCACCCCCTCATCACAAGGCAACTCACACCCACATCCACACTTATTCAGAATGGGACAATTTAGACACACCAATTAACCTGACTTGCACATCTTTGGGATGTGGGAGGAAACCCAAGTACCTGGAAAAAAACCCCATGCAGACCTGGGGAGAACAAACTCTACACAGACAGTGGCTCCAGCCGGAAATCGATCTTTTTTCTCTTCAATATTATAACAAAATGACGTTGAATGAAATGACGTTATTCAAGGACTTGGGCATTAGGATAACCATGCAAATCCCCCAGTCATTGAAAAAAATTCAAAGTAGATTTAAAACATACTTCACCTCAAACCCTGTTGTGGCTATAAGAAAAGCCTGGAAAAATGAGAGACAAGAGGCATGAAAAATAAGAAATTTCTGTATTTTTCATTCTGAGGGTGAAAGGCTTACGGAATATGATAGCTGGAAGCAATCTGAATGATTGGATATATATTTGTTAGGATTTTCTATGTAGAATAATGTCATCTATGAATACCTGTAGTTTTAGTCTTCCTTTATTTGAATGCCTTTTATTTGTTGTTCTTGCCTATTGCATTTGCTAGGGCTTCTAATACAATACTGAATAGGAGTGGTGACAGTAGGCATCCTGCCTAGTTCATGATCTTAGGGAGAAAGTATTCAATCTCTTCCTGTTAGGTATCATACGAGCTATAGGACTTGTTAATGCCCTTCTATTCCTGGCTTGCTGAGAGTTTTTAATTATAAATTATTGTTGAATTTTGTCAAATGTGTTTCTTCATCTCTTGATAAGATTATGTGTTTTTTTCTTGTTTTTCTGTTAATATGGTGAGTTACATTGACTGATGTTTGAATGTTGAATAAGTCTTGTATTTCTGGGATAAAACCCTCTTGGCAATGGTACATAATTCTTATATATTGTTGGATTCAATTTGCTAATATTTTGTTGAGAACTTTTGTATCTTTGTTCATAAAAGACATTGGTCTGTAGTTTTCATTTCTTGTACCAATTTCATCCACATTTGGTGTTAAGGTAATGCTGACCTTATGAATTGAGAATGTGAATTGAGAAGTGACTCATTCATATTTTATTTTTTAGAAGTTATTTTCTTCCTCTGGCTGAATATATTCAACCTGAATACATAGGAAGAAAAACAAAAACAAAACCCAGAAATCTCACTGCTAGGTTGTTTCTTGAGTCCTGCTTGCTTCTATTCACCTTTCAGGGTCCCCGATAATTGACTCTGGTTACCCTAGAAAAGTCTTGTACCTTCTACATCCCATTCTTTCTGGAAATCTTTCTGGTCCCTCCCCGCAACATGCCTGCAGTTCTCTGATACGATCCATTGCTTTAAATCTGTTTTTTTGGTTTTGTCATCTTTTATCCTTGGACTAGATGTTTTGGAACTTCCCTTACTTCCTGGGCTCACCCCAGCCCTCATCTCAGACTTTGATTCTAATTCCTCTTTAATTAGAGCCCTCAAAGTGCAGAAAAACCACACCCACTCCAATACCAGTCCCTGCTAGTAGAATTTCAGCCTGGGTCCAGTCCCTACTTGCCTGGGCAGGAAGGTCTGCCACCTCGCTTGTTACAAACATGAAATGAAACTCGAGAACGCAGAACCATCATGGAATAATTCATGTAGTCTTGCTGATTTTATTGATTACATTATAATTTAATCCATTGTGCAAAAGGCCTTTGATTTTAACTATGATAGGAACTAAATTTTTCTGCCTGCCTAAAAGATTACATGAAATATAATTTAACTTTCTTCTTGGTGTTATTTTAACATCGATTATCTACTAGGCTGTTATAGAGCAAGAACCCTATATCCTAGTGAAATGGGAAAGGCTTTCTCTTGTGACGAGGCCAAAACTGCTCTAGGTTTTCTGCTTTGTTGTTGGTAGTGTCGTGTTTGTTTTAGTTCTTTTTCTACTTTTTGTAGTGTTGTCTTCTTTACTATGCGGCTATACATTTCCTCTTACAGTGTCTTTTTAATTGCTTCTAATTTTCTATAGACATTATTTCTATAGACAAATAATAGGGGGGAAAAAACCCTATCATTTGCTTAACTTATCATCCTTATTCTTTCTTTTGACTTCTCATATTTATCTATGGTTTGAATTTTTACAATGATTACATTATTACTTTTATACTTTTTAATTAATTAAAAATGAATTTTTAAAATTCATTAAAAATAGTATTTACCGCATGGGAGACTTGTGAGTATTAAATACATGAAAACCATGCAGGAGGTTGCCTCATACCTAGCAAGTGCTCAGCAAACAATAGTTATGGTTTTCATTTTATGACTGGTTTAGGGATAGTCCACCTCTGCATTTAGCTCCTATGTGACATCTCCTCCTGGATAGTCTATTTTTACCTCAAATTACAGAATTGAATTTACCATCTTCCCCACAGCCACCCAAACTTGTTCTTTCTCATGTGTCTTCATTCTGCCAGTAGTACCAACTTACTATCACAGGTTTGAGTTTTTAAAGATGCCACTGATTTTTCTCTCATTCTTGCCTCCCAGCCAGAACAACTCCCAAGTCCTTTTTGACTTTACAGCATTTAAGACATTACTCTGCTCTCCACACCCTTGTTCAGAATCTTATTACTGCTTCTCTGGACTTAATGACAGTCCCTGGACTAACACAGTAGTCTGATTGGTTTCCAGCTTCTGCAACATATTCTATGCACGTAGATTAATTTTCCTAAAGAAGTGTCTGTAATGTCTCGTTCCTACTCAGTAACTTTTGTCAACTCTCTAATATGTACTGAATTAAGGCCTTCCACTCTCCTGTCCCAGTCAACCACTGCAATCGGCCTCAGCAACCCCTTCATGTTTTCTACCCTCCAGGCAAGTTATTTAGCTTGTAATAAAATAAAAAAAAGGTAAAATTCTAATTGAAGATCTACGGTTTTCTCTTTCTATATTTAAATGCATGAGATGGAGTGAGTAGACTTTGATCCCTTATGGGCTTCTAAGAAGTCTCTTTTGTTAGCTTTTAACAGATTCTTGGCTTTATTCTGGATTGATGAGATTGTCAAATAGCTGACTGAGTTCCTCATAGGTGAAGTTTCCTGCCATTAAAAAAAGCACAACACACACACACACACACACACACACACCACAAATACATGCTAAGGAATACTTTGGAATTTCGACAATATTAATCCTTTACCTCAAATGCAGTAGATACCAGAGAAACGCTTTCCCATTTCCCTTTACATTGGACATATTTGCAACTTGAGAACAAGAGCCAGTGTTGGTTTCCAGGCAGAATCCATTTAATTAATCATACTATTTGAACAGCTGGGGAGGCCATATATTTATGTAAGAGCTTAACATTCTTTCAAAAATTGTCAAGTATAAATCAAAATAATATTATTGCACTTTTTAATGATACAGTATTTATCTTTAGATTTTATTCACACCTAACATTATAAATCAATAGTTCCAGCCTTTGAGACACATTATTACCTCTGTTTAAATGTTTTCTAAAAGCACTATCATATGCAGTGAGGTAAAATGGGGCTACAGTTCTATTTACCACAGGATTCATTTGGAAAGTATGAGATTTTCCAATTTTTGTTTCTAAATTTGACAAGCAATGGGTAAAGTAGAGAAGAAATAACTTGATAAAATTATATGTTTTCTCCTTGGTAGTCACAACAGAAAGATGAACTTTTTTTATTTAAAAAGGTTAAGTTTGTCTTATTCAATGCAGCAGCATAAGTTCTACACAGACAAATGTGGGTAAAAGACAAAGTGAAACTGGGTTTTTGCTTTAAATTACTCAAAAACACAGTTTAAAAAATATTAATTAAAACATGAAAAATAATAGCAAAAATAAGTGGGAAAACTTTATTAAATTTGTTTTAATCCTAGATTCTAGCTTTTGTTCCAAAAGGCTAATTTGAAAGAGAAACTTTGGATTCTGCCAGAGATAATCAGACAGAAAACTCCAGGGGTATGAGCAATTATTTAAGTGGAAGTCACTTATCAACAGCTATCCTTTGGGCCCAGCCAGTGTGGTCAGGGCCCTAGAGGGCTACCCTAAGAGCCTCGAAACTGCAGTGTAACTCAAAAAAGTTATAAAGGAGCAGAAGCTCCATAAGGTTAAAATTGGAGATGAAGAGAAGCATAGGAAACTGGAACATGGGAGGGTCAATTTTAATTTTCCTTTTGAATTATATCACTGCAGAACAGAACTGTTTATAGTCAGCAATATGCATAGCTAATACCATATGACTTGGACAGTGATGTTATGATTCCAGCAGAGACAGAGCATATGTTCTCCCTTAGGGGGATAAAGCAGGAAGGTGGCCACTGCAGGCTGGTGCTCAGAGAAACCCAAGACTTTTTAGGCACTAATTCAGCCTCCAGATTCCAATGAGTCATTAACCAAGGTCCACGTACCCATACACCTCCCCACATACCTCTCAGGCTGCTTTTGCCTTCTTATGCTGTCTCTGCTTCTTCTCCACTTCTTTAATTTAAGTACTTCTCTGTATAGGAAGAAGAGGGGCACAAGTTATTATATGCTCTGTCCTGGAACCCCATAGGGGTGATCCTGTCCGCTCCTACCCCCAGTGTCTGAAACTATACTGAGCACTGGGCAAGGGAAACTTGTCTCAGAAGACTAACAGCCAGTCTTCATTCTCTAGAAATTTAAAAATATAAGAGAGGAGATGCAGATACACCCAAAGTATGAGCTTTGGAATTAAAACATTGATCTTATACATGAAATTGTCAGGTGCAGTTCAAGTGAACCTTAATGTCATTCACTCATTCACTCATTCACTCACTCTCTCATTCATTCTATAGACATGTACTAAATACTGCCAGGCAAGCTTCTAAGCACTGGAGAAAGAAGAGTGAACAACACTCAACCTCATCTCTGCCATCATGAAGCTCTTGAAATGGTGGAATAGAAAGACAATCGAATAAAACATAAATATAAAATTGATATTGTGATGTGAAGAACATGATCATAGGAGAGCTTGTCATAACCGAATGTAAGACAGTCAAGAAGGGAAGACTTTCATGAGGAGACGGAGCCGGAGCAGGAATAAATCATGTGACCCAGGAAGGAAGAGTTTTCCATGCAGGAGGTGGGCGCATGGTAAGAGGCACTAAGAAAATGCCACTGGGGCCGAGTGGTGCGATGGTTAAGAGCTGACTTGGGACGCCAGAGGGCCCCGGTTCGGATCCCACATGTGAGGGCCAGTGACGCTGCCCTCCACAGCTAAGATGCTGAACAACAGCTCAACCTGGAGCTGAGCTGCCCTGAGTCGCCGGCGACGGCGTGGGCTGCAGTCCCTGCTGCAGTGGGTTGCCATGGGCTACAGTGTGTAGCCAGCAGCCAGCGTGAGCGGCGTGAGCGGCCGTCCAGAAGCCAGTGACTGATCTGCCTCGCCCAAGAAGAGCACAATGATGGTGCCAACTTGGGCCAGTGAAGCAACATCCTCCACAACTAGACTGAAGAACAAAACAACACCAACTTGTCTGTTCCCCTTCCCCCAATTCCCCAGCGCTATTCCCATCCTCCCAATTCCCTAATAAAAATCTTTAAAAAAAAAAAAAAAGAAAGAAAATGCCACTGTGCCAGGGGTAGAGAAGGAGTGGGGGACATGATGGGAAAGGAGATGTGGTGGGAGAGGGACTCAGACTGCACAATTAGATGTGAGTTTCATTTAAAATAGAAAGCAGGTATAGCCCATACTTTGAGATAATTACCCAGAAGCATAATGTCCAGTCTGAACAGAAGCAAAATACACCTGCATAGTCTAGAATACAATATGGTTGAGAATAGTAAAGGCATACCCACCCTCACAGTGTACATTAATTGTTGGGGACAGCAATATTAAGAGATGGCTTCTTGAATAGGGGCCAAACCACCATTTGGTTAAAACAGGGAAGTTTTGACTAGCTCCACTAATAAATAATGAACCCAATATCATTTGCCTGGCCTTCACTCTCACATAAATTCAATATGTTAATGCATCTGTAACAAATTAACTGTCTCTTAAAAGTCCCTTAAAAGTCTCCAAATCTTTTAAAATTTAGAGAGCCTATGGAAAACAAATAAGCAAAATCCTTGACCTTTTCGCTATTCATAAGTAAGATCAATGGAATATGCCAAGAACCCAGGAACCTTTCTATTCCCAGAATTTGAAAAAGGAATTTGCTTTAATGAACCCAAAGCAAAACTGGAAATCTCTTTCAGAAAACTAGCTTGTTTGGTTAGCTTTTGATAATGTAGTCAAGAGAATAGTATTATAATATATACCAGTTGCAGTGCAGAATAACCTAATCTCTAAAAGTCACACTGCTATTTGACATATGCAGCCTAGACAACCGTTGGAATCTAAGAGTAGCAATTTAAGTTGTTAAGGGGAAAGGAGGGAGGAAAAGAATTTCTACTTCCCATTAGTCAGTGTCACATTTCCCTTCCATATTCCGGTATTTTCTATAATAACCCATTAAACTGATCTGTAACAACCAATAAAATACCTGAGACGTGCATGAAATCCAAACAGAATCTTAGAAAAGAGAGATAACAAGGAGACAGTCTTTTGTAAGCACATTTGAAATAACAAATTTTATTTCTATGTTCAAAAAAAAATGAAGACAAGAATAGGAAATGAAATGCGATTAAAGAACTACAAGGAGTCAGCAATTTCTGAGTTTTTCAATTAAGTTGCCAATTTTAAGGCTATTACCCCAGCTCCCTGAATCAAAAGGATTAACAATTTTCCTCTTAGCAATTAGAAAGGTAGAATTTTGCCATGGAAGCACATGGGGGAAGACTGTACAAGAAGTTAGAATTAACTAAATCTCCAGTGAGGACCACCCAAGAGGAGCTAAATGAGGGGTTACTTTCAAGTGGGGCTGGGATCAAAGATTGAGGGAGATTAGAACCAATAGGAGGTTAAAGGAAAACATCTGGTCCTTTGCAGTAATAACCAATAGAGAGGTGGATCTTCCTTGGGGGAAGAGCAGCCCATGTGACCGCTGAACCTACAACTTGCCATAAAGTGCTGATTCCATGGGGGAGGACACCTCTGTCCCTGCAGAAAAATTTAATGGGGCTCTTTCTTCATCAGGCAGAATGCAAATGTACAGTTCAACATTGGGTTCAAAAGACATTTTTTTCCCTGTTGGGGCAACATAATCATGCTACATGTTGAGTACAACTTCCTGATAGTCTTCCTCTAATGAAACCCATCACTGTGAATGGTGGAGGTGGAAACTGAACTTTTTGGGGATCAGCTTAGAGCTGAGGCCATCAAAAAAGGAGGTGGTACATGTTAATATTAATTTTAATTAGCCTTAAACCTTTGGCTTATGTAATCAATGACCATGTCTGTTTAGACAGGAGATGTAAAAGTCATAAGGAAAAAATGAAAATATTCAGAAGAAATAAGGGAAAGGAGAAGTTCCAATATTTCCCTAACAAAAGAGTCATTGATGAAAAGAGAACTTTCTTTTAGAATGTTGTTGCTTTTCATAGTTTGAGCCTTTTAAAAGAAGCGTTTACTTTCACAAGGTTCCTATACAAAGTATAATTCTACTTTCTTTCCCATTCAGTTGACCTTGCAAAATTAATCACCTGAAAGAATGGCCAAACAGCCCTCAAAGTGGCATCTTTAAATGTGCCAAGTTCATCTGTTATCTCTGCATATCACATTTCCTTAGAAGGATTCCAAGGAAGAATTTTTTAAAGGATCAGAGCAAGTGTGTTTGCCTGGCTCCTCTATTTAACAGGAAGGCTACTAGAACGAGATCCCATGTGCACTTGGCTATTGGGTCATGGAGGGCAGCGGGCTGTTTCCTTAGCCAGGGCCCCAAGTGAAAAAAGGGCTCGCATTTTCTGAGCACCATCCCTCCACAAGACATTTTCATCAGCAACGAACTTGTCATAGAGAGAATCATAGATAACAGGGCTGCAGTGGATGAAAGAGTCACAGCAGGCAGAATCGGAGCCAGTTTCTGCTGGGTTTCATCTAGAGCCCCGGTGGCAGCTCAGGATTTACCTGCCTTCTCCCCCATATCTCATAATCACTGTTCCGGTGGGCACTCAACCTCGTCAATGGCCTCCACTTTTCTTCCCCTCTGTGTCAGACAGTTAGAAGGTGGGGTAACAAGGACCAGGTAACCTCTGCCCCAGGGTTAGTGCTGGGGGCAGGAGAATGGGGAAATCTGAACACGTGAGCACTGGCATCTAGCTTTTCTCCCATTTATAAGTGGATTTCCTTGCTAAACTTGCTAAATGTTTCCCTGTTGTACTGCTTTTATTTTCTTTCCTGGACCTCAGATATACAATATTGAGAATTATCGTACTCCTCAGTTTGTAGCTCACTATCATCATTTGGCCATGCAAAGCTCTCTCTCTCTTTAAAAGAAAAGTTGATTATTTTCCCCCTTCATCCCCACTCCCATTGCCCTCCCCTTCATAGGCAGTCCTTCTAATGTGTTTAGTATAGGTATTTGGATATCCTTGTGTCCTTGAAGAATTTAGTGTTGCTTTGTGCAGTACCTAATTTTAATTTACATAAGTAAAATTGCATTTAAGCTCCCCTTCTCTTTGTTACATTTTCACTCAAAATTCTTTTATTAAGATCTATCAATGCTTCTGTGTGTAAATCTAGTTTATTACCTCAGATTGCTGCATATTATTATGTAGAATGCATCATAACATTTTATTAATCCATGACTTTCAGTGATAGATATTTAGGTTGCCAGATGTCTACAAGTCTCAGCTACTGTAAGTGATGCTGCACTGAACATTCTCATAGTCACCGTCTCTAGACAATGGGAGAATTTCTCTTGGGACTGTATCTGAGTTAGACTACTGAGTCAGGTAGAAGATGCATATTTATTTTCACTACATATTCACATCTTACCCTCTGAAATGCCTGTAATAGCTTATATGCCCATCTGCAATACAGGAGGAGTCTTACATCCTCATTAGCACTTAATATTATATGACTTTTTAATTATTGTCAATCAGGGTTTTCTCATTAATAACAGAGCTTTTGATTTGGCAATTTAAATAATTATTTTTATGTAATATTTTTCTGTCTCATGAAATTATATTTAACAACAAATGCAGATAAATCTCTCGTGCAGCTTGACTAGGTATCAGGAGAGCTATCTCTATGGAGAGCTATCTGTATGGCCTACCCAGATTACCATTTTCAAAGAAGCAGAAAATGAGACTAATAACTCCCCATATGCATAGTCTATGAGAATTCAGACATCACTTCAGGATTAAGTGTGATCTATAGATCATTATCAAGAAAAGCAGCTCTCATTGTCTTTTCTCTGTGGACAGATCAGTTAAAAAATTACTTTGTTTTATTACAAGGAACAATTTTGAATAATGTAGCAGATATCCTGGTAATTTCCATGCTCCTCCATCTCACTCCCACTCTCGCACACATACACTCTTCCACGAAATGACTGTCCATCCGTGGCCCCGACTGAAGGAGTGGTCCTCGATCCACGTTAGTGCCTCACGATCCTACCCTCTAGCCACAGTGTGTAGGATAAGGAAAATTCATTGATGTAACATTGAATTCATCTTTAATTTTGGATGAACCAGTAAGAGTCTTATGATTTTGAACTAACTGAGATGGAATTACTTAGACCTGACGAGTGGCAGAGGCAGCAACAGGGCAAGACAGAGCTAATGTCATAAGGAAGCAGAAACTAAGACGTTGCAGAGGATCTGCACAGAGGTGCAGAGATCACAACCACCAGTCCAACAGCTGCGAAGGCGTGAGGCGGCCCAGCAGGAACCTTACTGGGAGAACCTTGACCTAAATCCATCACTTAATTTCACTCCCATTGTACAGAAAATAAAGCTGATCAGACATTCTACCTCAAAGACAAATTCCATCAATACCAGACAAAAGGCGACAAAAGGGTTGATTTTCAGGCCTTTGTTTCTGCAGTTCTCCAGAGCTCCCTTCAACCAAGCACCATCCACCACTTTTTTAAAAGGGAAATAGAACATCTGAGCCTCCACTACTCCTTATTTGTTAGAAATAAGCTTTGCTAATTCCTTTCAAGGCGATAGGTAGGGGATAGAGGGACAAAAGGAGCTTTGGCATTTACCAGGGAGTCAACTTCAGTGCCCAAAAGGTCAACTAGAGTGGGGATGACTCACAGGCATCCAGAAGTTACTGGAATGTCAAAGCTAGAAAGGATCTAAACATAATATAACTCAGATATTTAATTTAATAATGTTTTTTAAACAACCATAGCGTGTTCTTATTTGAGTACATTGAAGACACTCCAAACAGAATCAAATTGACGTGGAAGTCATCAAGCTGGGGAGAAGAATGTGGGAGGAAATTAAAAATCAGAAACCCATGGTTGTCAGCAATCACTTTCTTAGTAGCCAGAAAACAACTTCTGGGACCATCTTAGAGAAAACTGTCTCCCTGGCAACCTTCTGACAACAAGTGTACCAGTAACTCTCTACTTGCTTTCATGATTTAGATGCTACAAAACCATGGGCTCTATAAATTAAGAAGCAAAGTAGAGTAGATATCCATGTTTTTCTCTTATCCTGAAACTCCTTTTCTGGTGGCAGAGTGTATTAGATACAGGAATGGGCTGTAAACTGGACTGTTTATGTTTCAATCCTGGCTCCATCTTCCCAGCTATATGATTTTGAGCAAGTTACTTAACCCCTCTATACTCCAACTTACTCATGTATGAAGTAGAGATAATAGTGCTGCTGAGGGGGTTGCCTTTAGAAAATTGCCTGGGATGTCAGTGTTCCATAAGTGTCAGCTGTATTATAATTATCACTTGGTAACAACACCATGATTTTCCTCCAGGGAACCACCATCTCTCCCATTCTCAGCCTGATTGACTGAGGTAGACTTGACCCTTTCCCTTAGCTCCTCAGATATTACCAAAGTAGGTTCTGTGAGAGTCAAGGTTAGGAGTTTTGATTTGAACTATTGGAAAAGAGGTGCTTTTATTTTCACTGGAGTTTACTAAGCTGATGACTACAAACCTGGAGCCAGTAGGAATCATCAAATAGGTTCTACCTGAGGATAAAGCCAACACTGAGCTATCAGAGTTGAACAAGGGCAAGAGAGCAAATCTTTATAACATTATTCTAGCCCCCGGATCTAGCTGATCCTGAAACCAATCACCATCACCCTTGGAACTACAAATTGTGTGAGCCAATAAATTCTCTTGTTTGCTTAACTGATATAATTTGGTATTATGTTATTTATAATTGAAGGAGTCCTAAGTAATATAGCAAATCATGGCCAAAAAATATTTGGGACTATGTAATTCATTTCTTTTTTTTAATAATTTTTTAAAAATTCATTTCTTAACTAATTCATCAAAAACTTGTATTGAGTACCCTGCTTTGTGCTAGACCCTGTACTGGGTACTATGATACAGTATTAAACAAAATAATATTTACATTCAAGCGGGGGAGACAGTCAATAAATAAATTGATTATACTATATAAAATTGTCATTTTTATAGGTCAAATACAGTCAAATATTGGCAATTTCACAATTCAGCCTAAAACCTGAAGGCCATACTACAGGAACTGTTTACCATAAGAGATTATATGCTCTGAATGTGAACCACGTTGCTGGCTTCTAAGCAAATCACTTCAAGGGGCTTCTAGTTGTACATCTTCATCCCGTAGATTCCCCACTCTTCCTGCCCATCATTTTCTCTACCATGAATTAACTCTGGGTAACATGACACACTCTGTTCCAGTGTGACAAAGAGATGCAATCACCTTAGAAATCATTTTTCTATCACTTAGGTCCCTCACACCTATAAAGCCACATTGCTTTCCAATCCTGGGGCCATGTTTTCCTTCACAGCTTGTCAGTAGCAGCCTGGCTCGCCACTTCCTTCTTCTCACCTGTGTACCTACTTGAGCCCAATGCAGCCCCTTTATAAATGGCATCACTTGGTGATTTTTCTGCGTGCTCCTCGGCTCAATTCTTGAATCCTGCTCAGTTGCTCACTCTGCCTTACTGAGAACACCAGGACAGCCCTTACCATCTGTAGTTTGCAGGAAGGCTACATGGTGCCTGGCTGGTGAGAGTTCAGCAGGGCTGAATCTGGTAAAAGGACTATTTTATACTGGGAGTGACAGTAAAATCAAGGGGTTGACATAGCGTGGAGCAAGGAGGCCAAGTCGGTCTAATGAGGAAGTGGACTCTGAGACAGAAGTAGGCATGCAGGGGCTTATTGGGAAGTGCTATTGAGGGCAACATCAATAGAAAGAAAGGGAAGAGAAGGGAAAGAAGTAAGATTGGGTACAGGGAAAGTGAGCTACAGTGCAGTCCTAATGGAAGCCTTAGAAGCCTGTAGAAAGTTCTGAGGATGGGATGGCCCCTAAGACTTATTCTGAATTGGGGTGAGAGAATAAGGCCTTTATATCCAGAGCACAGTACCCTGTTCTACCTCTTTGCTAATATGTTATCAGTAATACTCATATCGTTTAAAGTTTGTTTTATCATCTTAATTTTTTTTTTAAGATTTTTATTGGGGAATTGGGGGAAGAGGAACAGACAAGTTGCTGTCCTTTTGTTCTTCAGTCTAGTTGTGGAGGACGTTGCTTCACAGGCCCAAGTAGGCACCATCATTGCGCTCTTCCCAGGCAAGGCAGATCAGTAGCCAGCTTCTATACGGCTGCTCACGGCGGCTGCTGGTCGCTCACGCTGGCTGCTGGCTATATACAGTAGCCCATGGCAACCCACTGCCATAGGGGCTGCAGCCTACACCGTCGCTGGTGACTCACGGCAGCCCAGCTCCAGGTTGAGCTGTTGTTCAGCATTTTAGCTGTAGAGGGCAGTGTCACTGGCCCTCATATGTGGGATCCGAACCGGTGCCGTCCCAAGCCAGCTCTTAACCAACGCGCCACTCGGCAGGCCCTTATCATCTTCATTTTAATTGCAATCTTTTCTATTTATTTTCAAGCCCTTTTGGCCCTGAGTAAGTGGTATCCTTAAAAGTCAATGAAATGCTTATTGAAAACATGAATAAACAAGTGAATACTTAGTGATTAAAAGGAGTGAAACAAGACTATAATTCATATTCTCTACAGGACTGTTTATGTCTAAAGAAGGAATCTGATCATTTCATTGCCAATATTTCAGTTAATTTCACATGATAATTTCTCAACAAATGTTGGCTAAGTAATTTGTACTAAATAGTCTAGGGATAAAAACACAAATGAGTAATGATCCTTAGTGTCAAAAACCTTGCCTTCTAGTTGCAAGTCATAAAAACAAATAATTCCAATGCAAGTCAGGCTGTGTCACCACCAGTGGACTCACCCGACACGCCCATGAGTGGGACGCTTGAGCCTCTATTGAAGCTGGGATGGGGTAAGACTTTGGGGAGGTGGTATGCTTTATCTGGGCTCTGAAGGATGAACTAGGCTGGGATCAAGTTAGTAAGATGTTCAAAGCTAAGGGAATGTCAAAGGCAGAGGAAGACAAAGTCATGTGAATTAGCTGGACAACAGAGTCAATTTGAGGAATGGCAAGAGATAACACCAGAATATAGCTTTATAGTCAGCTTCTGGAAATGTCTGAGCCAGTCTCAACTACTCAGAGACTTGAATCTTAAGAGAAAAACACCCTACTATTCTTTAGTGTAATTCTTAATTTAATTTTATTCTAGCTAGAAATAGGCTTATTTTAGACCAATAATTCATCTGTGGGTCTGGCTGTTTTTATTTGGTTCTTTCATTTTCAAGTGATAGGGGTTGATTATTCATAACTACGTGTGAAAATATCTCAGCAATTGTATTGGTTTATAACACCAAGGTGATTCTAAAATGTCCTACACCCACCCAAAGTCTTAAATTTTACCTAAGTATTTCTGAGAGGTACTTAATTTTTTGTTTGTTTTGATGTTGGAAGGAAGGAATCATGCTCTGAATACCCACGTAAGGATACTGACTTAAGACAGAAAAAACTTTCAGAAAAGCTTATTGGGCAGCTAATAACTAAACAGCTACTCTCAAACACTGTCAAACCAATTGACAACAGGAGAAGTGATTAAATAAAAGCAAAAGAGAAATATTGGGTTGTCGGAAAAGTCATGACGCAGTTTTGCAACGAAAAACATAGAAAAAATACATCATGAACTTTTCCGAAAATGCAATACATTTGAGTTCTAAGGTTCGTAAGTGCTACATTAACCATATGTTACTTCTCAGAGAGAGTTCTATCTTGTAATGATTTAAAATGAAGACAGGGCTAATTATAAATAGTGATGGAAATAAATTGAGATTTGAGATCAAATTTAGGAAAACAAGAGTAAACAATATATTTACTAACATATTTTAATTGCTTTTTGATTTGTCTTTCAGAAGTAAAGCCAACCATGGCTGAACTTCATCTCCAAGGGTGAGAACATTCAATTAGTATTATTTTTGAATCTAACCTCAGTTTTCAGCTAGATCCATGTCGAAGTCATCTGCCAGCATTTTTGTGACAGTCTCGTGGCCTACACTGAGCAGGAAGGTGGACCTGTTGAAGGAGAGCAGGATAGCCCCAAGTTTCTTTTGAAGAAACCCATGATTAATGTGTTCTCACATCTCCCTCAGCAGGTTGCACATTGGAAAGGTCTTTCCAGAGGCTTTCTGCATGGAAAATATATATATATATATCACAGGACTGGGCAGATTCATGAATGTCTTCTAGCTCCAGGAAAGCCATCCAGACTGGAGGTTTGCCAAAGGGCATACTTTGGCTTCCTGCCAGCACTTTGCAGTGGGGAACCGTTAGGTGGAGGGACTTCCTTTGCTCTAGTGAAATCTTACCAAAGGTCAGAAAATTATCCATTTTACCCACACACAGAGTCTGACACTCATAGATTTATTGCAGCTCAGGAATTCATGACATATCCTTAGAGTTTACACTGGATGACAAAGAAAGTAGAAATATGATAATGAAATCATTATATATAAACATTAGTCTTTTCTGCACATTTTCTTTACACCACCCCCTTCGCAAAAAAGCATAAATAATGATTTCATTTGCTTCATTCTATAATTCTTTAAATAGCTTCTAAAAATATTTTCCCAACAGAAACACATAATATCATCTAGTTTATAGTAACTAAACCTAATGTAGCAAGCATAAATAGAATACTTTTTCTTTAAATTTTTAATTCAGGTTACATTTTTATACTTTCCTCTTTAAGCTACACTTTTGAAATAAAACATTTGATGTTAAAGAAGGGAAATATCACAATGTCAGATTGGTTACTTCTATCCCTTTATTCTCTACTCTATTTTCTTTTTTACATTAAATACTGAAATTAAAGAAAATTAATATCTTACTGTTGTTCTTTGTGAGACAAATAGAAAAATCATGCACACAAACTGTTGAACAAGAAAGCAATGTGTAGAGTTTTATTCTCTTCACAATTAAAATTTACCTCATGTCTTTTCACTCAATACTAGTCTTAAGACCACCAACCTAGAAACAATTTCTAGTTTTTAATAGCTCCCATTAATATATATGAAAACACAGTAAATGCATAATTTTCACATCAGGGCAGGGAACCACAAGAAATGAATGATTTATATGGGCTACATAAAAGTAATCTACCAATACCAATGCTGGCCAAACAAAAGTATCCTTTATAATTTTCATTCATTCAACAAAGATTCCTTGAAGTCCTACTAAATGCTTTGATATCAAGGCAGAAGTTTTAAGGGATGTGAATACATAATATGTAACTCCTCTCCTAGAAAAACTACACTCCAGTTGGGAAAACACACAAATATGAGTGTACACACACTTACACATACACAAAATACCCAGTCATATGTGATTATGGGTTCAATAGCCATCACAATACACAAAGGGCATAATTGCTCAGAGGAAACGGTGATCACTATTATTTCTAACAGTCTAAGAGGTTGTCATGGAAATGATGGGCATTTTTCCAAAGAATAAGCCAATGGCCAAGGATTCCATTCTTCGCAGATGTATACATTTAATTGAAAAGAAAATTCTGTTGATGCTCTGTTACCCTGGATAAATAGTTTTATACCTTAACGTCCCTCCTCCTTTCTCTCTTCTCCCCACCCAACACCCATCAGCTGCTTGTGCTTATAGTGCCTGTTGCTATGATTCCTACACGTTCTGCCAGAAATCCTAAGCAAAAGTGCATCTGAACCTCTGAGCTCCAGAGAAAATGATGTGACAGTAATGATACATTCTTAGGTACAAATGAAATGGCCTTCTCCAAGTCAGGAAAGGGGCATATACAAAAATACATGGATTTTTCTGAAGACCTTTTACTACAGGTTATAAGCCATCCTTAATATTATCTTCCATGGAACCAAATCAGCTTACTTCTGAATGATATATCTTTGTTGAATGGATGACTAAGCCAGGTGAAAACAAAGCTTTCTAAATATTTCTGCACCTGCATACTTAATTTCTTTTTTTCCTGGGTTTTATTATTTTAATTATTAATTAAAACCAGCACTAGAAGAATGCATTATATCATTAAGAACCTATAGATAAA
Organism: Hipposideros armiger; assembly: GCF_001890085.2. NCBI lineage: Eukaryota > Metazoa > Chordata > Mammalia > Chiroptera > Hipposideridae > Hipposideros > Hipposideros armiger. The sequence continues at coordinate 7,561,359 of NW_017731355.1, forward strand.
TAAAGCTGAGGAAATTAAAACCAGATAGAAGCTGTAGGTGGTTCATAACAGAATTGAAATTGTGTTTTCTCCCCAACCCTCTTGGGTTGTAGTACTTCCAGCAATAAGATACTACAACTTCATCATGAGATGATAGCCTATGATCTGAGGTGGGTGGCAAAAAAGTACATGGTGGAGAACTGTAATTGCACAGAAGCTCTGCAGAACGTAGAAAGATTTCTATTCTCCTTCAAAACCCTTTTCAGCTTTGTTTTCTTCAGAACTCAGCTAAAATTGGATGTTTCACACATGTGCTAAACGTTATTTAGAAAAGTCAAGCCTTGTATCTTTTCTTAACAAATTATCTGTCCTCTGCACCAGCAACATGGATGTCATTTTCATGTATCAAGCCAAAAAAGAAATCAATTTACAGCCTGTTATTCAAATTAGGCCAGCTGTGAATTCTTCTCTGTGTAGGGAGGTTTTATGGCCATTCATTCTTAAAGTTGACAGTTGTTCAAGAAATATGTATTAATTTTACCAATTGAAATTTTATTTATTAAGTAATTCCATGTACTCAGAAAATATATGACTTGAATTAGGCTAGTTTTGTTGAAAATGAGCAATCCAGATTTGGAGGAGATATAGGAACCAACTTTCCAAACCAAGGTGCCCTTTTAACTAATGAAACAGCCGAATTTATTTTACCACTGAGTTTAGTGATAGCCACAATCTTATTCTGGGCTATGAGTCTATGACCTTCCAAAGATCTGGAAGACTGTACCTTTCTGAGGTTAAGCAAAGGTGCCTATAGTTTGAAAAGATGTACAGCCATGAAGCACAAAGGTAAGGTCTGAGAAATTAGGAAAGGGCTACAAGAATCCACTTTTTCTCAACTTTGCTCATCTTTATGGCTATTTTATCCAGTGAAGTTATCTTTAGTGACAAATTAAGCATCACCATATCTCATGCAAGTAAGTTCATTTTGATGCAAGTGTGTGTAGGAGCTGGGAAGGAAGCACAAAGAACTCTGAGTTCCTAAAGAAAAGGTCTATGTAAACATAATGTATTTTTAATTAACTTTTTCATCGTCTATGAACCTGCTTTTGTATTTTCTTTTCTCCCCTTTTATTATTCCCCCCATCAATCATTCTTTTCTATGGTCAATTGGGTTACCACCCAAACCCACAGTGACACCTGCTGGCCAATTAGGAATGGTGGGACGGAGTCCCTGCAAAAGGCCTTGCCTGACCTGTGGTAAGCAACTGAGTCTATTGAAACAAACATTAAATACTATAGAATTATTTCAGAAACTTAGGAAGAAAAAAATTGAGTGAGAATTACCTTCCGAGGGAAGCTTGGGAGGGGGGAACTTTGAAAGGAAATCAGCCTGAACAATTACAAATATAAAATTTATAGGTTGTAAGTGTTTGACCCCATAAAAATGAGCCAAAAATACATGCTATACTGTGAACCAATTATTAGGCCTTAAGAAAATTGTTATACTAATTACCCATGGAGCATCTCTTTTTACATGGGTTTTTATCGACTACGCTTATAGTTCCAAAGATTTTTGTGTAGCATTAACTTAATAAAGTACCCAAAGAAACACATGGGAATGTGTTGCATGCACATTTGTTTCCTCTAAAAACACTGATTAGATCTTCAGCACAAAGGGTTAACAATTTAGGTTTAAAAAATTCTTTCCTATCACTGCCCAAGAACTTCCAATCCTTGGTTAAGTTTCTATACTGAAGAATATTCCTATTTTGTTAATCCTAGGTATTTATACATTGGTTATTTTGGCTGGGTACATTTTTGAGGATGTTTGCTTTGTTTTAAGCAAATTCGTCTCTGACTTGAAAGTACAAATTCTAGTAAAAACAAAGACAACAGGAATATTTTTTAACATTCGTACATTTTCTTAAAATATTTACTCTTTTCATTTGAAGGTTAAATCCTAGGAAAATTCTCCATACACATGTTCATATTTGAACCAGGAGGCTGTCCCTGAGGACTTGTAGCAGCAAATGTGCATTAGACAAAAATATTGGCCTTCTTCATTCTTAGTCTGTGTTCTAAAAGCCAAAACTTCATTTTAGCATGACCTTAGAAGAATAGTGATACTTTTAGCATTTCCTGGTATTTGGTGGAAGGAATGTTTTTATTTGACTGCGGATGTCACTTGGTTTACAGGAAAGATTGGGTAATGTGTTCATGCCAGTACTGCACTTACCCTAAATTTCTTGCTATGTAGGAAGAACACATGTCAAAGCTCACTGTTTGTTAAATGGAAAAGATTCAGTACACCAGAAGCTTCTATTATAAACATTGTGACTTCGTGCAATTTACAAAATGTTCTATCTCCATTAAACAATAAACCCTTGACCCCAGAGCTCAGTTTCGTGATTCTGCGATTTGAGAAGGTAGACATAATGGATGGCAATAATAAATGAAAAGTTCAAGAGGTTAAGAAAAACTGTTTAATTATTTCTCTAGAGCGTGGGCTGCAGAAGCCTCCTTTGCATGTCTGCCTTGTTCGCTGTGGAAATGCTGCATGGAAGGGGTCCATCCGTGCAGCCCAGGCGGAGCATAAAAGCAGGGTGCTGGCCCTCTGCTGTGTTTAGAACAAATGGTTTCTAGATACCCTTCCATCTCTGAACCTTGCAGTTCCTGCCAGGGGAGATCCAGTGCCAGTCCCAGCACTCAGCATCTGTTTTCCAAAGAGCGTGGATTTGTTACCATGAGAAATTCATTGCTCATAGTTGCTTCCCAGCTGTGGCACTGGTGAGTGTTGCCTTTTTTGCCTTATTTATTTGTTGAAAACCATGTTCTGTCCTCTCTTGGAGGCTTTCTTACATAACTAGTCCTGGACACATGCTGCTGTGTTCTCAATACCAGACCCATTTAGCTGCCTGGTGAGCTAAAAAGCGCTCCTCCTTAAAAGCCTCCTCATGTGAACTTCACAAGGTCAGGGGGAGGGATGGTGGGGGTGGTGTTCCACATGAGGGAGGGACCTGGAGGTTCCCAGGGCACCATGTTCTCTAAATCAGATGTCTATGAAATAGGCCACATTTACAGACTAGGGCCTTGGATGGAGAAACAGTCTAGGGGAAGCTCTCAATGGAGCTTCGGAGGCCCGGTACAAAGCCTTCCCAAGCAGAATGATTGAAGCAGATCTGGGAATTCCTCACGGGGTCTATGGTACGCTCAGAACAGGAGCCAGTAAACAATACACAGTGGTCTAGACCTGGGGTTTTAAGGAGAGCAGTCAGCGGTGCTTGTTGCCAGATTAACGTGAATTCTTTTGAGCTTCCCATCCCTCAACCCATCTCAACAACTTTTTCAGTGAATTGCTATCTGTCTGACTCCATCTAGACTTACAGAAACCGGATCATGGGCAGCTGTTTAGAAACATATCAGGGGACCTGGGCTTCTGAACTCTTGAAGAAACACATTGTGAAGGCTGCAACATGGGAAGGAAAAAGACGTTGGCTTGGCTGTGACACTGAGGATTTTTCATTATAATCTGAAAAAACATTGAAATCCAAATTTAATGGAAGAATTATAGCATTTTACTCATTTGGTGTCTTAATTGTGAAAAATATTGCTATCAACTTGCCCCATAAAAAAGGGGAAACTGCTATTTTTCACAATGTGTGGCTTATAGGAGAGAAGGTATGCACATGGATGGATAAGAGCCAGAACTATGAGTTTGAAAGGCCTGGATCCCACTATTACCTATCTGGGTAATCTTGGGGAGGTTATTTAACTTCTCTAAATCTCTGTGTTCTAAACTGTAAAATAGGGATAATAATAGTTCTGACCTCAGACTGTTGGAAGATTTAAATGACCCAGTGCAACTAAGAAGATACTCAACATAGGGTTTGACACGACTAATCATTACTGGCAGGAACTATTGGAATTAAGCCATCACCTGTGAGTATGAAGGCCTTGAATTTAAAGCCAATCTTGACAATGATATTCTGTGTGAACTTAGTTTTCTTCCCTTTCCTTTGTCTCAGGGTCTTCCCTTAGGTATCACTAGGATGATAATAGAGTGGGTGCAATGTTTTTTGGTTTCCAATCTGTGTGAAATTAAAATGAAATCTGGGAGGAAAGACTATGTCCTAGGAGCAAGTGTCTTTATTTGGTTCTTATTCTGTACTATGCATATAACTTCCTGACACTAGGGAAATTACAAACCTGTAGCTTCAGCACTAACTCAGACAGATGAGAGAAAGGGCCCATGACTGGACACACTGGATACAGCCTCTCTGATCTCCAGGAAGAGAAAGCCAAGCGGAACCAAACGTCAAGCGTGAACTAGCGCAGAATTTCTCAGCCACCATGCCCTCCCTCACTGCACACGGGGGTGGCCTCAGATGGATGAGAGGCACACTTCCAGATTAACTGAACCTCTTCCCAAGCCCTTCCCGCGCCCCCACCAGCCCATCCAAGTAAGAGCTGTTTGTCTGTTTGTCCAGATGCCATATACTTTTTTAACGCGGGCCGCAGAGTGAAGAAGACAGGAAAGCCCCTGGTATTTAGCAAGTGAGGTTTGTGCCTCAGGCAGAAAATTTAAAAGATGCCAAAACACTCAGTAATCAAGACAAATAATATTTCAATTCAAAGTCTTAAAAATTAATGCATAAAACCCTATGATAAACAAAATATAACTTTAAATAAAGATAGGATCACAGGTTCAGAAGCACCAGGCCTGGGCAGGTCTGGGTCTGACCTGGGGCAGTGGCTGCACCAGGAGAGAATCCAGCACTGACAGAGTCACATGGGCGTCAGGAGGCCCCAGTGGAGAAGCCCATAAATGAGCCTTGTCCCACAGAGCCTTGTCCCTATCATTGCTTTATACTGGACACATGTAAACCTCTAAACAGACAGCTGGGGAGATCATTTGAGAAGTAAGCTCCAAACTGTTCTGGGTTCAGGGTTCATTGAAAGTCAGCAAAATTTTACTTTTAAGTACAAAGGAGAAAGCCGCTTATCAAAGAGCTCAAGAGATTTCTCGAACCCAGACCTAGTATTTACCTTGCAATATTTTGACGAATGAGGGGTAAATGATTCCAAAATACACAGATTAAATTTCCCAAGAATATACACAGTTTTGGAAAATGAAAGGGAAATGGTGCTTTGAGCAAAATGCATTTTGGGCTGTGCTGTACCCCAAATATTTAAAATACACTGCAAGGCTTGCCAAACCCCAAGTGCTTCTGGGCTCACAGAGCCTAGCTCTCTGCTTGAGAATACCTTTCCACCATCGCTTTCCCCAAGCAGCTCTGCTCACAACAGGAAGTCTGTAACTCAATTTTCTCTTCTGTAAACGAAAGCATCTCCAAAAGTATAGGCCTGACATTCATACCAGAAGGCAAGGGGAAAAAAAAGAGGCAAATACAATCCTTTCGGGTCTTGTCATCCACACAGGATTATCACACAATTAGGCATGAGATGCCAGGTGCTGACCTTGGGGGACTCTCTCTGATTAAACAAACAGCACCGAGTCTCATGGAATGTTACACTCCATCACAAGGCCTTGGGAAAATAGCAAGATTGTCTGTCACCAGGCTCATGAGTCCTTATGGAAACCTAAATATACAGATGAACCCATGAGTGTTGGTCTGTTCAAATTTAGATAGAAGCTCCAAGTGCTCTTCTGAGTAGGGGAATGTTCCATCTCAGCAGATGCAACACTGGCTGGGAGACCAAAGCAAATGAACCACATTATGATGAAAGGCAAAATGTTGTGTTTGGGAAACATATCTTATTGCATATATGTGAACATCTCCCTAATCCTCCTAAAGCAGGATTAGAGATGGGTATCAAACAGATAAAAATTTAGTTTCTGAGTCAGAGAACTCCAGGCAGCAGCTGAGCACTGGAGGTGCATAGCTCTCAGGTCTGCAAATGGGTTAGCAGGGCAGACTCGAGGTGTTTCCTTTCCTGGGTTTGTTTTGTTCGCTCATTGGCGTGAGAAGCCAGGCACATTTCTTCAACCTTGGAAGCGACGAAGGAGTCCTATTCATTGGGGTTCGTGAATCAACAATGAGGAATGGCGTTTAATATTTAAATATGTCTCATGTAGCCATTAAAAATCTTTTACGAGTGTTAAGCCATTATTAAAGCAAGATGAGCTCTAGGTCATGGACCCTTTCATGGCACTCCCACAGTGCTAATGAGACAAATAATATATCTCCACAGGATGATGGCTGCCTCCAGCACTGAATTCAGTGTGCCTACTGTAGTTAAAAATTCTAAGGGAAAAAAAAATTACCATTAGAATAATCTTACCCCAGGAACTTTTTCCTTTTCATTGTCTGAACAAAAAAACCAAAAAAAACCAAAAAACCAGTTTCTAACTCAATTAACGATAGGGTTTTTTCTTAGCGAGCGCGCGCGCGCGCGTGTGTGTGTGTGTGTGTGTGTGTGTGTGTGTGTGTGTGTGTGTGTGTGTAGTTAAAGAGGCTGAGTAGGGAATACAGACCAAAGATGATCAAATGCATGGATATTAATAACACACGTTTCTGTGTGTTATCCAGTAGACCACATGGGTTACCTCCCTAAAAGTTATTTACCATCTTTTGTTTACTTGTGGCATTATGTTCCACTCCAACCTAACTTATCCACTCTTTCCACAGCAATTGAAGGAATGACAGAAGGAAAGAAAAATGATGACAAAAGCATGGAAAGTTAATAAAAGATGAGCATACTGCATAAGAAAAACATGTGAGTGAGCTTGTTTTTACATAGCAACTTGTTTGAGAAGACTTACTTTACTAATGAGTGATATCCTACAATTGCCAAAATCAAAGCTTTATCATACCCCATTGCCAAACCACATCCTACAGAAAGAAGCAATCACACAAATAAACAGTAAGATATTTATATATGTAAATGCTCCCAAGTGAACATCTTTCACTCTACCCCAAAAAGGACAGAGTTGTACATTCAGCTGCTATTGGAACATGGAATTCCCCACTAACAGTAATTTAATGGCAACTATCACACCATGAGAAAGAAACAAAAAATGTCTTGTGGTTTCCAGAACATATATTCAGCAAAAAACTTCATCATAGATTATTTTTATGTCATGTATAGCAACTTACTAGGTCCATAAAGCATATACTAAAATGAAAGAATAAAGGATTACATAATATAGACCTTTGATATTGACGGTATCTGATTTTTCTTAATGAACATTGACAAGGGAGAGAACAATTTCCAGTGGTTTTCCAATTGCGTTCTAATGTCAAGGCATTTCGAAGAAATGTTCACCATTGGCAGGAGGTAGGAGGAGGGCAACAATTAGATTGGATATCTTTCAGTTAGCTTATCTTGGTTGCTGTGGTTCTATTAATTATAGTGCTGTAATATTCAACTAAAGTTCATCAAACTTCACTGATGTTTTCAAGATTCATTTGGTTATAAGGGACAAGATGGCTCCTTCAAGGTGCCCCAAAATAAGAGGCATGGGTGAACTGAAACTGGAAGAAGAATGTAGTCAGGAATTGAGGTGTCTTTGCAGTGTTTCTGCACATGAACTTCTGTCTGTCTGTCTCCCTTTCTCTCAGGGAATGCATGAACCCCCATGCATACCTGCTCAGGGTATCTCTGCCTTGTTCTCCCCATTCTCTTGGTCCTCATCCTCATAATTTCAACCTGTAATTGCTGCCTTAGCCCCAAGTCTACCTCATGGAGTTCCGATTCAGTTCCTAAAGCTAATGTGCTCAGGCTCTGAATTTCCTCAAGTCTGAATTCCAGGAGAGCAGAGACAGGATGTTTCCTCCTTGCCACTCAGACACCCCTGCGAGAGGGGTGATAGGCCAGCACTGAATCATACATGCCCCATCAATCCAACCTGGTCTTGTTGGGCCATGGAGTCACTGATTCAGCAGAGCCTCAGGGAGCTGTGAGGGGAGACATCCAAGCACAGCCCACAACCCTGAGGGCATGAAAATGGCAAAACCCTGCACCAGTGAGCTGCTGCGGCCAAGGAGAAGCAGACACGGATGGGTGACAGCCACTATGTGTCCAACTAATGGGAGACTGTTTCCACTTCAACCTGGAAACAATTCAAAGCAAAAGTCTTCTCCCTTGCATTTTTTTGGCTAAAAGAAAAAAATCTGAGACTATAAGAGTGCACATAAGAAAAGGAAGGCATTCCCTACTAATAACTAATTAGAGGCAAACATTTTTTAGACTAAAGTAGGTGGAGCAAGGTATCTTTGGAAACAAAATTAGTTAACACTAAACAACTATAATGATGATAAAATTGTACATCAAATAAAGTTGGAGAAAATGCTCTCAGGGCCCGGATTCTGGTCAATGATCATGCCAGAATAGCCTGCAAAAGAGTAAGGGTGACACTTGGAAGAGAACAGCAGCCAGCAGGGGACACGAAAGAAGACATACAATGTCAAGAAGATGCTGCTGCTATTAGTATCAGTCATTATTTTCAGGATCTATGTTAATGTGTTTTATTAGCTCTCCTTGATCTGAGTTTTCAACAACACTTAGTGAGGAAGGAATTAGGAAGGAATGTCCAAACTCGTGTGTTCTTGACCTTTTGTTACCCATAATTATACTTATATTAACTGACATGTCATAAACTATATATAATTTTTAATCCATGGTAGAATTTAAACACACATCTCTCTCATTCATTTAATCTGGAAATAGATACTTCTGCTGCTGCTCATCCTAAGAGGTTTTAAGAAATAGGAAAGCTGCACAGCAAGGCAGTCTGGAGCATTTTCTTTCAAAATGTTGTTTTTAAGCAATTGCCTACTCGCTTATTATCTTCTCAGCCATCTCTCCAACTGTTTCAAGGAAAGAAACAAAAAGACCGGCAATCTTCTATTATAGTTTACAACTCAATTTTCAATCCACCATAGAAAGAGAAGGAAGTGAGTCACCCAGACTTATTCTAACAGAAAACATTTTAACCCATTGCTCTTTTTTGTAAGGACTTAGAGATTGTGTCCAGGATAAACTAATTCAAAAATACTCAAAACCTCCCTTTATGTCACTGGAACCAAAGCTCTATAAGGGCAGTGAGAGAGCATGCCTGAATTGTTCCACCAGCACCCAGTACAGTGTTGGCCCAAGATAATAACTCAATTAGTATTTGTTGAATGATTCAATTAATTAATTGGTAGAAGGCAGGAAGGGAGGAAAAGGCAAAGGGAGGTAAGTTACTAATAACATCTTTACAGGATTTTCCTCCCATCTTGTTAGATGTTATTATACTGGCAGAATCCAAATTTGGACACTTTACTGAGCAGAGCTATTAGATGATGCTGAAAGATAGACTAAGACCTTTTAAGTCACCTGAATCTAAAAGAGCAAGACACAAAAATGGCTGTCCTCCTTGTCCTCAACTAAGACAGTAAGCAGTTTGGGGGCTCTTGAGTGTGACTTTTTGAGTTGATGTTTTGGAATTTGCTAGGTTAATACTCAAATTGTGGCTTGATAAACCATCATCCATTTTAGAAATGAACAAAAATGATGTTAATTATGATTGATGACCCTGACCATATTCTCATTACTATTTGCAGTTTCATCATTTCACTGCCTATTAGCTCATATCAATGTCTGGTTATAAAAGTGTTCCTAATGTTTACAATGAGAGGCCTTAGTGATTACAGCCATATAAATGTGTGAATAATTGAGAGGTTATGCTGCAGTACACGCCTCATCAAGCTTCCTTTTCAAGTCTCAAGAACATATTTAAAGCTCAACACTAGACTTCAATTATGCTTGAATTACCAGCAAGGAAAAAAAAAAAGCTACATTAGCAAAGCTGTCAAAAAACACTCTCTGCTTTAAATTTACTTGGACAACTGGACAGTGGAAATAATTCACTCATTTAGGGTTGACCTCCTCGGGTAAAGATTCTGCTGCATTTAAAAGAAAAAGGAGAAAAAAAAAAGAATCTTGACATTTATTGAGTTTCTTTCTTGGTCCTCAAGAAGATGGGTGGAAAGTCCATCTTGACAATAGGATTGTAAAATTGACTAGATTGCCAAATTTATATTGCAGATTCAGTACAACTGATATAGAGAGAAGTGAAATGTTTATATATGCATGATCCAACAAGATCATATTACAGTAGTCTCAATAAATTACCAAATACTCAGCAATAAAATAATGTGGTGCAGCACATACTACCCAAAGATGCAATTAAGTACCAACTAACTTTGCCTTGACTCCATAAGAGAAGGTCCTGTAGTTTAGAACTGAAACTAACCCAACACATGCAAAGAAGTTCCATCCTTTTCCACAAATAAAGATACATTTCGTACAGTGCTATTTTAAAGGATACATAACGTTTCAGGGATAACTCCAAATTGTTCTAATATGAAAAAGTGTGGTAAATTTTAAAACTAATAATAACCACCCAAATTTGAAGATTTTTTAAAATTCTAATCCATGTTTATTTTTAATATATGTAAATGAATTTTGCAATCCATACAATACTCCAAGTGGAGATAATCTTTGATTACTCCTCTAATGCTAGGGTTTTTATTTTAAACTGTCCCCAGATGAACTTGACAAATTCCTTACCCTGAATCCCATATTTATGTAAAATAATCCTTATCACTCAAAACAGATAGATACTGCCTTGGAATCAACCTACTGAGTGATTCCCATTTTAAAACATCTCTCAATTTCTTTGAAGCTCTTCTCAGCACCTTACCTTAGATGAAGGTAGCATAAAACAGGAAACATTAGAATCTTAGTGTTGTGAGGAGCCTTAAAGGCCAATTCACCCTATTCTCTCACTATAGAGGAAGGAACAAAGGTTCAGAGAGTTCAGTGACTCAGCCAAGTCCATATACAACAACGCAATGGCAAAGCTTGGACCACAGTCCAGTTCTCTGACTCTTACTCTGATTTTCTTTCCCTGTGGCATCCTCTACCAATTCCCGATGCTCCTCGGCAGCCATCTTCATTTTTCCCTCGCAAGCAAACTCTACTGAAGAAATGTAGTGATTCAACTCAGAAAGTGTTCATTGTACTTACCTGTGTGGCACTCTAGAAGGTAAAGTGGGCAGGTACAAAGTTCACAGAGGTTTGGGTCTCTGACCTTGGGAGGAAAAGATGTTCCCAGATGACATTAGCCACAGTTTGGTAACCTCACAGAACAGCTGCCACGGAAATAGATCTGGGAAGGCCCGGGAGCTGAGGGGGAGTTGTTCCAGGTTAAAAGACCTCAGAGTGCTTTGAGAAGTAGGTGACATTTTGGAGTGGATGAGGAAGACTATGGCAGGTGGCCTGGTATTCATTCTGGACAATTAGTTTATTTTGCCAAACTAGGTCAAGTTTAGTCACTAAAACGTATCATCTAAAAATGTAGTAGGTGAGGGCTGGCCGAGTGGCTCAGTTGGTTAAGAGCTCGCTCAAGAGTATGAGTTCTGAGCAACAGCGGTTCGATGCCCAGCCCAAGCTGAGCTGCTGCTGAGCTGCCAACAGGTGGCAGGATGGCTCAACTAAAAAAATAAAATAATAAAATAAAATTAAAATAAAAATGTAGTAGGTTATATCTCATCAATGGATGGGTCAAAATGTTACTACAGACTGAACAGATAAGCCTGCAGAACATTAAATGCACATTTTATCCATGGCTTTGTCTAAATTATTTCTATAAATAAATCTGTCCCCAACACAATGCTTTCATTTTATAGTAGTGCATGAAGGGCAAGTATTATTTCATTTGTTTTATGGATAAAACAATGATGGTCAGAGAAATTGAGGACTCCCACAGATAGATGTCTGACAGTTGGCAGAACTGAGGCTAAAACCCATTTCTCCTTACTTCCTGCGTTTTCGATGCCCCTTGGTTGTTTTTACAAATTCACTGCTTTTAATCCATTTTTATGATAGGGGGAGGGTAAATATAAGGTCACAAATGTTCAGAATACCACTGCAAAACCAATCTTGATACATCAGATATAGCTGTTACCCCCTGTGGACTCAGTCAAACTCACTATCAAAACTGTGATCAGCAGCCTAGTGTTATCAGGCAGTGTCCCCTAGATACATTCCATCAGGCATTGCATACACATTCACCGTCTTTCCTAAGAAAACTAGAAACACCTGGATCATGTTAGGTCACTTCTGAGTTTCTACAGCTGGATTTTATGCTTCTCCCCTCTTAAGGAGTTGACAATCTGGAAAAATCTTGATATTCAGCCAAGAAAACAAGAGCCTTTTATTTTGAACATGGACGTTTCTATATTTTCTGGCGAAAGAGTGAAGTGGAGAGAGTGAGTTGGAATTTATTCCTTATGGTGGATAAATAAAAGTGTGGGCAATGAGAAAGATGGGTCACAACCTTCCAGTACAGATATATTAAGCAGGAAAAACCACTTCATTTCCCTCCTAAACAATCCTCTTCAGTATAACAATAGCCTCAGTCACTAGTGCCCAGTGGAGAGTAACTTCAGGCCGCCTGTGTTTCCACCGGACCATCTGCTGTGTGGGTCCAGGCAGCTGGGCCTCTGCTCTGCTCTGCCGTTCCTCCACCCTCTCTCAGAGACACTTGAAAACCTCTTCGCTCCAAGCAGAGGGCAGGGGGCCAGGGGTGGGGTGGCTGTGCTTACTCTGTAGCACACTACTTCTCTGGTTGAAAGGCTTCTGATGTAAAATTAGTCACCAATTTAGCTACTTTTTTCCATGAGTCTAAACTCTGGCTTTCTGAATATAATGTGTAGATGTAAAATATCCAGACCAAGGGAAGAGCTACAGTTTCCATGGCATGAACTCTGAGACCAGCAGAGTTCAGAGTAAATTTGACACAAACCAAACACCGCTTCTCTTCCCAGGCTGCCAGCTGAAAAGCCATCATGCCGAAAACAAGAAAAGGAGGTTCCCTACCCAAGGAAACATGAAATACTCTGTGATAGTGTGAAACAAGGGCTCCTTGGCGTTCTGCCTACAGCAAGAACAGGCCAAGGTGTACATGTAGGAGAGGTGGTAAATGCCACTCTGCAATTTACCACTTGTGAAATATGTACATCACCAGCAGGGAGAAAGCCAAGGTGAGAGGGAAAATTCCACCTGCTGCGTCATTTCCTTGACCAAATTGGAATTATTTATACATATAGTTATTTCCCATCAATGTATGACTCAGTGCTTGTGTGCAGCTAGAGGTATGAGGGCAGGTATGTCTGTTGTTAAAAGGCCCCTTCCATATGGGTAGTCCCAGTTATACATTTGACCTACTCTTGATCAGATACTGTGCCTTTAATCAGTTTCACCACACCCACCTGCTGACATCTGTCCAGCCATTGGCCATTAAAGGCAGGTTGCCATGCTCTAGCTTCAGTCTTGCAATTGTCCAAAACTTCCTCTACTGCTCCTGATCTTGCACCTGATCTGGCTTCACCTAGCTCCTAACTCTCCACTTTGTCTCCCTTGGCCAACCTGTAGGCAACTCCTTGTATTTAACGGCAGCACTTGTATGTGCTGGTGTTACTCTTCCATGCTCCCCAAAGACAGTGGATCTGAATGATCCTTGACTTGTTCCACTCTTGGACACTCAGATTTCAACTTCCTTCTCCCCTATCCAGCTCTGGTCCTTGGAACTCAAACTGCAACCCTGACCTGTCAAACCCTAGTTCCCTAGGAATTGGGGGTGTGGTGGTACATATCATCTATTACTCTATTATGGGGCTCCTTATTACATTATTAAGGAGTCTCATGTCATGAGATTAAGCAGAAAGTGTACCCTCCTTAAGTCGAAGGGTCAGAGAAAATAAGGGAACATTAATGAATATTAGTTTAAAAAAATACAAAGAATAGTAGCAGTACCTCCTCATTGTCAACAGCCAAAAGCTGTGAGAAGTGTGTCCCTGTGCAGAAAGCTCTGCTGCTTTTCATAAGAGATACTTTAAATATTCTCTACCTTCCATGATGTAATACTGGCAATATCAATACCCATAATATTTCAGAGGGGCATTCCAAATACTGTCATTGTCAAGCCACAAACAAATAAAGCATTAGGAAGACCTAAATAACATGCTCATAAATTTTGCATGGAAGATGAGGGATATGCAAGAGTCACTCCCATTCAATCAGAGAAAACATTGTGCAAGAGGACGTGTTGTTAGGATCCTTGAAAACTAGCAGTGAAGCAACTTAGAAAGCCTGGAAAAGGAGGAGATCCAAACATTCAGAATTAAAGTTGAGGCTGGAGAGAGAGGATGTTATGGAGGGAAGCATGTAATGGGAAAGAAGAGGAACTAGTGGCAGCTACTTACTGCTTGTTACCCATAAAGATACCAAGGTTTAGAAAGGAAGGGTATTGTTCTGGACCAAGGTTATGCTGCCTCCCTATCCTGGTTTCCTATTGCTCATGACCCTTCAGAAGGCTTGCCCTGTACTAAGTGCAGTCTCGTAGGCCACAAGGAGAGGTTTTGACTTTTCTTGGAAGAATGTTCATCCGTCTTCATGGTGGCAACCTGTGTGCTAGGCCAGCTGGGCCTCCTGCAGCAGCCACTCCTGGAATCTGAGGTCATTATGGACATGACTGAAAGCATCTTTCCTCCCACCTCACACCTGAGAGACTCCTGGCTCTTGCAAAAGGCTTTGTTTTAGTCACTGTGGTATGAGGTGCCATGAGACCCTCTTGGTGCTCACATACATGGACTGGTTCACCTGGCTGTGCAGTGTGCATGAAGGCTGCCTAGCAGGGCCCAAGGCTTGCTGCTCCCTGCCATGTGTCCCGTATGCTGTGACTCACATTACAGAGGCAGCTGCCAACTTGGGCCTGGCCTTCCACAGTGGCTGTAGGAGGACCAGCTAGTCAGGAGTACAGAGGAGTCATGGGGCAAACTTTTCCCAGTGGGAGATAGATGCTCATGGATCAATCCTTCTCTCTCCCTTCCCACAGGCAAATGCTCTGAGACATGATAATTCTTGTGGCTTCTCTGAAGATGTCCTGAAAGATGAAGTGATCAACAGCACTGGTGACAAAACTGGCCGGCTTGGGAATGTACTCCTTTGTCTTTGCTCTTCCTGCTATGCTGCCTCACTCTTTTCCCTTCACTACCATTTCTATGGGACGACACTTCCCATTAAAGTGATAACACATACAATTTGCCTCAGGCTCTGTTTTCCAGGCTAACAATAGGCTAAGAAAAGGGACCTCCCAAATGCTGCACAACTTGTAAGTGACAGAGCTGGGATTTGAATCCAAGCCAACTTCAACTATGATGCACAGGTAAGTAAGACCCAGGTAATGATATAGACAAACGAAAGAGTCAGACTCTAATGAAAAAACAATGGAAGGCCTATCTAAATCTCTGAACAAGAAATGAGTAGAGCAAAGCCGGAAGAGCGAGTGCCACATTCTGTAACTGTGGCTGTCTGCATCAAGAGGAAAATTCAAGCTACCGTGTCTTCTGCCTCCCATCTTTCCATCCCAAGAAGCTGTGTTTTAATTATTGGTGGTCCTGATTTACCCCAGGAGAATAAACTGTCTAGTGAAGATGACAGAAATAGGTTTCTATGTGTGACTTTCACTCTGTTTTAAGTTCTTTCTAGTACACTATCTCTAAAATGGGTACAAAACATCATTGGTTACTTCCCAAGAAACTGTTTACACTGGCTCTTTGCTTTTAAGACAAAGGCTTCAATTTAAGGATCTTGACTACAAAATACCAATTACCACAATTTTTGTACCTGTTATTACCCTTATTATATTTTCATTTTATATAGATTCTTCAAGAACATTTAAGTTTAAAAAAACCCTCTACATGAGCAATAACAATAGAACACTCCCCTGGAAAAGTCCATCATCTTTAACAAAGAGATGTAATTTTTAAGATGTATAGATCTTTGATTTCTTGTACTGTCTTTAGGAGCCTTAGATTTTTATATTAAGTGCTAACATTCCAGTAATGAAGAAAAGATCTTCAACATATATTTTTCAGCTCTACCTCATGGATGTAGATCTAATTTTCTCATAGTGGAAGATGGGCCACACATCACCAAATAACTCTGCTCTGGGTTTTCTTCTAGCAAACTGTGCATCTTCTCCCTGTAGCACTGTTAAACAGATGGAACAATATTTCCTTGGACTGTACCAATCTTCCCAGCTCATCTCCTTGAATTCTCATTCCAGTCTCTACAACATGTCTGGGTTCAGGCAGTAGCATCACTGTCTTATTGACCCTCTTGCATACACCCCTCCCCCACTTCCTTCATTCCATCAAGGACAATTCATTAGCAAAGGTCACAGAGGAGTGCCTTTGTTCACAAAAAAACACCATGAGCATTAGAGAAAACCAAAAATATTTAAACTCTCCCTTCTGGGAACCTTAACCACAAATGTCTAGAATAAATAATCCTGGTATTAAAATCTTCCTTTTGCTGCAAATGAGCCCAAATGAATACCTTTAAAAGTAAAAAAAAAAAAAAAACTTAAACTGAGTCCATTTGAAATTTCTGGCTTAGTGAGGTCTGGGTTCCACACCAGTTGACCTCCAAATCTTCAAGGAAGTATCAGGAGAGCTGAGGTGGTCTGCTGGTAAAACTAGTTAAATGAGGTACTCAGAGGTATCACTCGGGTAAATTTCATAGCTTCAATCTGCCATTTGCTGTAAAATTTTATATGGTTGAAATAGAGATTAAGGGCAGCTTTGGAGAGGAAAAGAAGTCACTTGTCCAAGTCCAGGAGGTTGGCCAAGAGGCATGTATGAAGTAGAAAGTGTCATCCAACTCTGTGCCCTGAGTAAGATGCTGGCTGTGAGTGCTTCAGTAAATGAAAATATGTCTGAGGGCATCATGTCATTTTTAGACTTGGGAGGCCACCTTCTCTCCCTGCCCATATGCCAATAGCAGATAGGTCCCCAAGCCATGGACTTTCATAAGATCCATTACCCCATGGTTGGGACAACACTGCTTATAGAGGACTGCTTTTCCATTGAAGAACTCTTACCTGCCTCATGAAAGATTCACTACTGCTTCAGGTAATGGAATCAAAAGGATTTTGTCTTTCAAAAAAGAACTTGATAACACAGAAATAGATTTTAAAGAAAAAAATATATAAACCTTTTTTGGCTTACTTTTAAAAAATGTTTAAATTTATTTTTAATTTGTTTATTTGTTTGCTTATATTTTGACTTCAATGGTTTCTTGGAATATATTCAAGCCATTTCAACACATGCCATCCAAAGTGTACAGACCAAACTACTTCCAGAGAAATCCAAGGAGGGGACATTATCCATTTGATCACCGTTTGAAGGAGAGTCACCATTTTGTTCCTCCAATGAACCAGCTTTTGTTCTGTGGTTGTTAATTGAAGTTAAGAGGGGACCAGGAAGAAATGAACTGTGGCCTTCGAGGCAACACTACATGATGGAAAAATAATCTATATTTGTTGAGATTTTAGATTTAAGATGTAGCAGGACCATAAGTCACGGAGTCAAAGACTCCCATTCTCCCAGAGAAAATGCTATCCTACTGAGGTTCCAGGGGGAAAGAGTGACACCTACAAAGCCCATCCATCTCCATGGTGGTATAAAAGGAGAAATTTAGTGACTTCCCATGATTCCTTTATCTCAAGTCTATAATTAGGGAAACACCAACATGGTTAAAAGGAAGGACAAAGTGGAAAAAAAAAAGTCTTGTTGCTAAAAATGACCAGTCTTTCCTAGGGAGCTCCCACAATGCTCAACGTCTTTATGATTCTTCTGACCCCTGATTTTTTTGTTTTTCCATACTCAGATGGCTTTATATTGTGCTCCACTTTGAATGGCAAAATTTAATAGGAATGTTGGCAAAGAAGAACGCATTCAGAAGAAAGGAGAGGGAAGCAAACATTTTTGGAAAATGTTACAACAGTGAAGGGTCTGGTAAGAGTGTCATGAAAGGAAACATTGAGATTATAAAAGAAATTTAGCTGAGAGAGGACTATATGGGATAGCACTTCTGTGTGGAAAAGAAAAAAGACTTACCTGATGTAACGCCTCAAGACAGAACTAAGACTAACATTCACCATAATAGGAAGAACATTTTAGATTATTTTAAGAAAAAAAAAAGAATTGTCTAACATTTGAACATGCTGCACAAATAAGGAGTGAGCTTTTCAACACTGGAAATATTTTCATAGAAACTAGATGACTCCTTGTCAGGGATGTTGCTAAAAGAATGTCTCCTTGGAATAATGATTGAACAATATCCCCAACTGAAATATTCCCTAAGTACGAATCAGCACTCTTAATTATAATTAAAGTTTTTCAAAATAAAAAATTTGGCACCAAGTCAACAAATTTACGCAAACTGCCTTTAAAGTAGAATTAGTCACTTATTCATCCATTCATCAAATAATTTTTTGAGCCCCTAGAATATGCCTGTACGATTTTAATCACTGTGGTATAGGGATGGAAGAGCAGATAACGGCACTGCCTTCATGGCACTTGAATTCTTATTGGGTGCCACACAATACACATTTTTACAAACAATACATAAGATCATTTTAGACAGTACTAAATTCTATTTTAAAGAAAGTAATAGGAGAGAGAGTGAAGGAGGGCAGCTACTTTAGTGAGGGTGAAGAGGGAAGTCCTCCCTTGGAAAATGGCATTTGAGTTTAAGACCTGAATAAATAACAAAAGCCAGCCATGTTAAGGTTAAGGGAAAGGGACATTCAGGTAAAGAGAAGGGCAAGTGGAAGGGCTCCTGAGGCAGGAAGGGTCCGATCCTGAAATAGAACGAAGGCCAATTGTCCTTGCGAGGTGGGGTCAGAGAGAAAGGCACAATCCATGTCATGTAGGACAATTCAAATGGAAATGCATTTGAATTCTACTCCTATTGCAGTAGAAAGCTACCAGAAAGTGATAAGTGGGGGAGTGACACAGTCTGATTTACTTTTTAAAATTATTCTGGCTGTTGAGTGGAAAGCGGCTGTCAGGTGTCAAGGGTGAAAGCAGGAAGTCTAGTTAGGAATCTACCACAGTAGTCTAGGTGAGCATTAATGAGGGCTCAGGAGACAGCATAATTCAAACAGCATATTGACTATTCTTCAGACATTTAGACACGCCACAGTCTGAATGAAGTGATTTAACAGTGTGTGTGTGTGTGTGTGTGTGTGTGTGTGTGTGTGTATGCATTTATATCTATATGTACACGTACATGTATATATACATTAACCTTAAGGATAGTATGAGGTCTGACAATTAAGCTTGTGAACTTGTTGCAATGATGTTGCTAACCTTTTTTGATATCAGAGAGATCATTCATTATGAATTCGTGCCAACAGGGTAAACAGTTAACCAAGTTGACTATTTGGAAGTGCTGAGAAGGCTGCATGAGAAAGTTAGACGACCTGAACTTTTTGTCAACAATTCATGGTTTTTGCATCACAACAATGCACCAGTTCACACGGCACTGTCTGTGAGGGAGTTTTTAGCCAGTAAACAAATAACTGTATTGGAATACCCTCCCTACTCACCTTATCTGGCCCCCAATGACTTCTTTCTTTACCCAAAGATAAAGGAAATATTGAAAAGAAGACATTTTGATTACATTCAGGACATCAAAGACAATATGACGACAGCTCTGATGGCCATTCCAGAAAAAGAGTTCCAAAATTGCTTTGAAGGATAGACTATACACTGTGGTTGGTGCATAGCTTCCCAAGGGGAACACTTCAAAGGTAACCATAGTGATATTCAGCAATGAGAGATGTAGCACTTTTTCTAGGATGAGTTCACAAACTTCATTGTCAGACCTCATACACAGAATATTTTTAAAACTGAGAACAGAAGTTAAATAAAAACAATCTTTGAGGGGCGGCGGATTGGGGGAGGGGGGTTGCCACTTCGAGGGGTAAAAAGTATAACTATTGCACTGTGTTGTACAGCTGAAACTAATTCTAAAAAATGTGTATTTCATAATAAAAATAATTAAAAGAAAATAAAAGAATAGAGCTAAAAAAAAAAGGAGTATAACTCATTAGCAAAGGCAGAAAAGACTAGACTCTCCCCTTCTCCAAGCTGATGGGAGCTCAGTGTCCTGCCAGGCTCTGCCTAAGAGATGGCTCCCTTAGAATCATGGTGGCAGGAATGCTCAACGGTCACTTCCTCCACCCCATGCATTTGTATCATGGCCAATTAATTTATGCCCTGGAAAGTCTATTAATGATAAAAAAAAATTGTTTTAAAAAAAAGTCTTTGTTATTTCAAAAATTGATGGCGAATTTAACAACAACAACAAAAAAGAAATATATATGTTTTATTTTATTTGCCTCAGAAACACTCAGTTTTCCAAGGAAAGTAAAAAACCCATTGGTGTCTACTACAAAATTTGACCTAAATGATAATGAAGTTGGTGTTTGACACCTACTGGGATGGACTTTCTTCTCCAGCTATGAGAAGACAACAGGGAAACAAACCACAGACTAAATCTGGAGACCTTCATGGCCTGTCACAGAGCCACACAGAACAACTAACAAGTGATAGGCTCCTCCAGGTTTGTTCAACAGAGGAGAAAGGGAAAAAAAACCAAACCTAACTTGCAAGTATTTACTCTCATTGTTTTGTATTTTACTTTGGGCGGAAATATGCAGCTGTTTGGAAACTGCAGGTGATATGACCCATTCAAACCAAGATTTAAACACTGGTTTTATGTGCAGATGGATAAGCCATCAATCACTTGGCTGTAGGTGGAAAATCTTTGCTTAAGTCATCAATGCTCCCAAGTGTAATCCTACCTGTGTTAAGCAGGGGGAATTCTGTTTTTCTACTGCGATTTGATATTGAGAAATAACATGAACAGGTAAGCTTTATAACAGCACTAGAAACTCCTGTTATTTCTAACAAATGAGAACCACTGGGCTCAAAGAGCTGGACTCTGGCTCATGGTCAGTGTGTGTGATGACCAAGGTAAAGTGGCAGAACCTAGGTCACTCAGAGGTTGCTGAGCAAGAAAGCAGAGTAGTTGAAACAAACAATGGGGAAAGAGGGGAACTGGAAAGGAAAGAAACCAATGAGATAAAAAGACTAGCCAGCCCCCAAATTTTCGAAATTATTCCTTTACTGTATTGTTCAGTAAATTTCAATGTGATAGCTAACTCAGGAGGGTTGCCTTTCCTTAAAGCTCTGCTCACACATATCATCCCCAGAGTGGTCCTGACCCTTGTATCTTGAAAATTCCTTCCCTCCCATTCCATTGTTAAAACTCTAAGGATGACTATTATTATTTGACCTCTACTGAGTGATTTCAACTATTAAAATATCCCTTTCTTATTTCTCTTTCTTCCCACCCTTGTGGCACCAAAGGCTCAACGTGGCCCCACCCACTCTTTTCCTGTTCATATTTTTCAGCTTCTTCCAAAAACCAGCTGGGAATTCTAGTCAACAGTAAGGGTGGTAGTGCAGCCACAGAAAAAGAAAGCTCTAACACTTAGAAACATTCACCCACATTATGACTAATCCGTACGTGATTATTACACAATTTTTGGGAAAGGCATTTGTCATAAGGAGTACATACTCACGTGTGCATACACACACCTATATGCCTGCATGTGTAGACATGGCTAATACACATATGTTCTAAAAAGTGTTGGGGTGAAATGTCACAAATTCATGATGGCTATCAACATAATCATCACCTAGACTGGGTTTATTACCCAATTCATTTATGAACAATAATCATAGGCTAGCAATACAGTATAGTGGGGAAGAGCACAGTCTTTAGACTCAGGCTATTTTGATTCAGACCTCACTTCCCTACTAACCTGCTGTGTAAACTTGAGTAAGCTAGTTAAACTCTCTGTGCCTCAATTTCACCATTTGGGTGACAATATTACTTATAAGTTTTTTTATTAAGTTTAGATGAGTTAATATATGAAAAATGCTTAAAACAGTTCATGGTACATAGTAATTGCTTTGTAAGTGTTTGCTATCATCATCATTTTCACTGTCATGAACTTAACACTTTCCAAAATGAAGAAACAAGCTATAGAATATTATGCCGGTATTCGTTATTATAATAATAAGAAATACTCATCAACAGATTTCTCTTCATTCAGCTCAATTAAAAACCATTTATCCTGTCAATGCTTTGTAGTGCTTACTATGCGCTAAGCACTGTTTATGTACCAGGTGCTAGGGGCGGTCACAAGCAAGACAGACAAGTTCCCTGGTCTCATGTAGCTTACATGCTAGGGGATGGGCACTGTGTGTGGTTCACATGTGTCAAAACTCTTTCAAAAAAGATTCTGTTTTAAAGAAGAAAAACCACAGTTTTCTCTGTCCACAGGCAAGAGATTAATGTGTTATTATCCTTTGAGCTTTATCCTGATCATGTCATTCCTATGTAAATACATCGCTTCTGCTTTCTAAGCCATCACATATATTAGTGATCTTTCTCTCATTGGTCTGCTTCCTTTACAAGGTGCCTGGTCAGAAGGAGAGAGTACCATTAGGGTCCTTTACCCTAGACAGTAATACCTTGACTATGAAAGACAAGGAAATGTGAACAGTATGTATGAGCTTTGTTGAAAAAAATTCAACAGCAGGTATCTTAGTCCATTTGGAATGCTATAACAGAATATCATAGCCTGGGTATCTTATAAACAACAGAAATTTATTTTTCACCATTCTGGAGTCTGGGAAGTCCAAGATCAAGGTGCCAACAGATTTGGTGTCTGGTAAGGGTCTGCATCCTGGTTCATAGAACACTGTCCTCTCACTGTGTTCTCACATGGTAGAATGTGAGAGCTCTCTGGGGTCTTGTTATAAGGGCACTAATCTCATTCATGGGGCTCCACCCTCATAGCCTAATCACCTCCCAAAGGCTACACCTCCTAATATCATCACATTGGGGGTTAGAATCTCAAAGTATGAATTTTGGGGAGACACAAACATTCAGTCCATAGCAGCAGGTTCTTTTCAAACACAAAAAGAAGAAAATGAAAAATCAAGCTCTTTTATAATTCAGCTTTCACTGATAAATAGCTCAAACTACACACAGAGAAGGCTGACCCTGGCAAAAAGATCTAACACCAACTTGCACGTGCATGGATTTGAAAAATCATATTGAAACTCGGAATAACTTTAGGACACTTAACCAAAGTCCAGTGGTCTGGGCTCTAATCCTATGCAATCAAAAGTGGGAAAGTCATCAAACCTCACAGAACCTCAGTATCCTCTTCTGTAAAATAGGACAAGAGATCCTACCTTGTTTATCTCATAGATAAGAACCCAATAAGATAGCGTTATGGAATATAGAGCACAAGGAATGGTCTTGATGCTGGGGCACGGACCATGTAGTACAGATGACCTGCAGAGGACCATATCAGTCAGGGGTCAACCAGAGGAGCAAAACTGGTAGGGATTTGTTCCAGGGAATGGGCTTTGAGCAATTGTGGGAGCTGGATAATCAGTCTCCGTAAGGCTGTTGTCTCCACATCTGATGCTAAAGATTGATGTCCACAGAGCAGACAGGAAGAAGAGAGCTGCAAGGTAAAAGATATCAAGCGCAGGATGTAAGCCAGAGGCACAAGCTGGGATCCCTCAGGCACAGATAAAAACCTGTATCTGAACTCGGTGACAGACAGAAGCTGAACCCCTCATCAAAGCACATGCACACCTGGCCCAGGAATCAGAGAACCTGAAGCAGGGTCCAAAGAAAGTGGAGCAGTTACAGGGCCAGTTCCACACCAATCACGAGGTGACTCAGGAGATCGACAACAACATGTGTGGGCTATAAGATGGCTATTGCTTCCCTTCCCCTCCAAATCTCCCAAGAATTTTCCTTGTGGTTCCTATGTCACCAGCAATGTACAAGAACGTGAATTCTGAGAAATGTAGTTCAGTCGAGCCAAGTTGAACCAAAAAGTCATCACAAATACCTTGATTATGATTGGGAAATTGACATAGCGATTTTCACGTTCTTGTTCATACAAATGTCACTGAGTTCTAAAGCACTGGTACTGCAGCAGTTAAGAGCAAGAACTTTAGAGTCTTCCCGACCCAAGTTCAAATCTAAGGTTTACCACTTTCTTGTTTTGTGACATTGAGCAAGCAAATTATTTAACTCTGTGTACCTGGGTTTCCTCATCTGCAAAATTGGGATTATAATACCTGCCTCATTGGTCAGATAAAAGAATAAGGAAAATGATACAGGCAAATGCTAGAATAGAGCTTATTATGTAACCAGTGCTCCGGAAGTGATAACTTATTATTCCAACGATCATTCTCCACGGGCTCTTAAGAGCTAACTACATTAAATCAAATGTCTGAGGAGATTCACAGGGATCTCTTTTTCCTGGTGAGCCACAGTGCATGCTTAAGGAGAGTGTAGAAGTGTTCTGATATTCTTGAGGCAAATAAGAATGGAATCAATTTATACATCAAATCATAGAGGCTGACTCTTTTCATATTTTCCCAGCTGCTGGAGATATTTGTTGAAAGAACATGGTATTTTGAAGCATTATACTTCCAAGTTGACTTGCATAGTGGATTCATCAGAAGAAGCATTTAATAGGCAAGCTAAATTAAGTTGGACAATATAAGCCAAGAAATAGAGTTATGAGTCTGGACTTATACTCTGGGAACAAACTGCCTGTGTTCAAATTCTGGCTGCATTGTTTATTGTGCTTAGGCAAGTCATGTAAATGCTCTACCTCATATTCTACCTTGGTAAGATGGAAATAATACTAGCATCTAGGTCATAGAGTAACTGTGAAAATTAATGAGTTAAAATATATAAAATTTTTAGAATAGTAAGCATAGTAATCATCAGGTAAGTGCTTGTTATCATCATCATCATCATCATCTTCATTGTCATCACTCACAGATCTCTCATCTTCTTTCAGCCAAGAATCAGAACCTATAAACTCAGACCTATCCACACCCAATAGAAAGCATGCAAGCAAGCAAAGAAAATTTGACTTTCATCCAAGGACCAGCATTCAACTCTCTATCACCTGTACTTCTTCTTATTATGATCTGCCCACTCCTTTTGCCCAGGTAGCCTTCTCTGGACTTGACTACTCACTTGCCCAGACCTGGGACATTGATTAGCTCTTCATTGTTAGCTGAATTTCAAGAGCTTCTTCCTGGCCAGCTGCAGCAATCTCCCACTCCTACTCCAGAGTCCATTGGAAAGGACTTCCATGACACTCCTGTGCCTAAAGAGAATTAGTGAAATCACTTTCCCTGACTTGTTTTCACAAGTCTGAATAATGGACTGTTTCACAATTTCATTGTCCTGGAGAGAATGTGATTCTTTAAGCTCGTTGCTCACCCATTGGAAAGCATCAGAGGATTGAAAACTGAACCCTGCTATTCTATAAAGACCACAGCTTTTCTCAAATGTTTGCTTTTCCATGCTTGCACCTGCACGTCACCATAATAATAAAGCCTGAAGAAGTTTAAATAGAGATGTGTCTAATTCAGAACATAGACGCTTAAGGAAAGATTTCTGTTTTTAAAAGAGATGCCTATAAATGATTTAGCAAATTTGAGTATATAACCTGTCCAAAGTGCTAGCACACTTTGCTTCAAGCAGCCAATTTTGCAGGCAAAGCTGTGGTTTTCTTGTTCCTTCTGTGAGCTGTGGCTGCCATTTCCTTATGGCCCAGCCCTCGGTGATGCACGAACCAGGGATGTATTTCTCATTTGTGCATAAAAGTGGTTTCCTTGAATTATGAGCCCCAAAGTTCCAAGATGCTTACAGTCTGGGTGGCCACACAGGTATAAGTGCATAAAAGTCTGTTCTTAGCATGGCTCAAGGGGTGAACATATTCACTTCAAACAACTCGTCTCTCTGGGAACATGCTACATGGCACTCCATCAGGAAGAGACATATTTGTGGTCATAATGTACGACGGCAGTGGTACAAGGAGAGACACACCAAGAGCAGCTAGGAAGCCAAAGAGCCAAATACATCCAGCTTTTTATAGGATAGGAGGATCCTTTAGCTCCCCTCCTCTCTTCTGAAACATCTTAGCTCCTTGGAATTCAACAGAAATGCCAAAGGAAAGCTATGTCTGTGAACCCAACCATAAGCCCAACGGTAGAAGAAGTTACAACCTAAACTTTTAAAAAGAATAAAAAATAAACTTGCAAAGATTTTTTGAAAAGGGGTCTCTTAACTTTTGGTTACTTGCAGAAAATAAAGGTACCTCTAATGGGGAAAGGTCTCATCCTTTTCAGACTCAGAGAAGAAAGGCTCTCGCTGGCCATGGGTATTGCTGGAGTGGTGTGTGTGCATCAGGAGCTGAGCCTGGAGGACAGCGAGTCAGCCCAGCCCACAGCAGAGCCCAGGTCCCTCACAGAGACTGAGGACCATACCACCACATGAGCCACCCCTGCTTCACTGGAGCAGAGGAAGAGGAATTGAGTCACCTGGAATTAATGCAAGTTCCTCAAATCCAGGACATCCATTTTTCTCTTTTGAGTAGGTGTTGGGGCCCCACAAACTTGCTTTTCTAAAAGCCAAGAGAATTCTGAAAAGGTTATAACTATTTTTCTGAAAAAGTTAACTCAAATTGGAAGTACCCAGTTTTCTATAAGCAGTATGTCTTATGCTTCTTTTCTCCCCTCTGCACCTAAGAATATAATTATTATTGATTATAAAGTACATATTAGCCGATTAAAATAAAGCTGCCAAACTGAGTAATGTGATAATAAGTCATTATGAATGCATGGATTTGATTCTGTTTGGTTATATGTGCACTTGAACTAAAATTGTCTACAGATGTATTTTTGACTATAAAATAGATTCACCCCTAAAGAGTTGCCAGGAAATCTTCAAAAATAGAAATGTATCTTTAGAGTGCGGGGGAGCTCATTATTTCCAAGAGGCCTGAGGTGAATTATTTAGTAGAGAAGCAATGTGTATTTAATGGAGGGCCTAACGGATGAAGGATATGAAAGAAATATGAGATCATCTTTACCCTCCATCAGAATTGAATCCAGGGAATTTCACAAATTTAGATTTTTCATTTATTGAGTTTTCTTAAAATGAGGCCACCTGTACAATACATAGCATCCAAGAAATCCCAATCTCACTTTGTGCCAAGGAAGCAACCTGTGATAAGGCCTTGTGGTCAGATAATGCTCCTTTCTCATAGCTGGGACAGTCCTGAACTTCAGATATCTTGGACCATCCAGCTTGCAAAAGCAATTTTTCTAGGATTGATCAGCCACTAAGGAAACTTGAGTAGCCATTTCCCCTCCTCCTTCCATTGTCTTCCCATGCCATACTGTTCTTTGTTCACTCATCATACACACACACACACACACACACACACACACACACACACACACACACACACACATACACACACACTCTTACACAGTTTCCAGCATCTTGGGCTACACTTCTCAGTTATCTCAGGCTTTCCACAGTGAGGCCTCATTCCAGTAAGTTCAGCATCACCAGCCTATTCTTCAGGTGTTCATTGACTTTATTATTCTTCCTATTTCTCTCAGTCAAGGGAGAATCAAAGGCAAAACGGGAGGTCTCTCTGACCCTTCAAATCACACCGTGTAGGTAGCCCTAGTGCGTCTATATCTAGGTCCTACTCTGTTCCGAACAAAATGGGAACAAACTCATCTTACCCTTTTGGTTTGGTTATAGATGAGAATGTACCCAGATGACTGAGAGGACCCTGTGTGTCTCTTCAACCTGCTTAAATGGCAACAGGCTGTTGGTGGTTTAATGGTAGTAAGTAAATCAGAAATAATGTTGTACCCTGAGAACCTGGAGAAAGTTAGGTCCCCATAGGTATGTCACTTTATGAACAGTTAATGTGACATGTCTAGCTCTTGATTCTATGGCTCTGGCCACCTCCCCTTCTACATGCCTTCTTCTCTTGGCCTCTGTGACACCACACTCTCCCAGTTTTTATCTCTGTCTCTACTAACAATAACAGCAGCACCAACAGCAATAGTTTTTATAAATTATAATGATAACTTATATTTATTGAGTGCTTCCTCTATACCAGACATAATGCTAAGTATATTTCCATGTATTAGCTCAAGTCCTAAGCCCTGACTTTCCACTTTATTCCTCTTCTTCATTCCCCTCCATGGATTTAGAAACTATCTGTAAACTAGCCATTCCCAAATTGCTATCTCCAGATCAGACCTCTTTTTTTTTTTTTTTTTTTGCATTCCAGAACCAATATCTAACTGCTTTGTTTGGCCACTTTTCTTGAATATCTCTCAGGTATCACAAACTGAACTCTTCATCTAACCACATACAGCAGCCACCTCTCCACTGTTCCCCCGCTCAGCAAATGGCAGCATAATGAAAAAAATATAGGGGGTCACTCTAACACTTCCCTTTCCTCAACTCTTATACCCAATCCATCATCAACCTTGTCAATACTGTCTCCCCAATGTATACCAAACTTGCCTCTACCCTCCTTTCCACAGCCACCTCTCTCACACAGAGAGATGCCATCACCTCATAACCAGACTCCAGCTTTCATTCTTGTCCAATGTCAAGCTATTCTCCACAAAGCTGTCAGAATAATCCTTTCAAAATAAAATGGTTCTTGCCTACTTCAAAACCCTTCCTGTGGCTTCACATGGCACCTGAGATAAAATTGAGAATCTTCATGTCACCTCTGCCCACCTCTGCAGCCTCACCTCTCATCACCTCCCACTCATTCATTCTGCTTCAGCCATTACTCATTTCCCCAAACACTCCAAGACCATCCCTATCTCAGAATTCTCCCGCAGGCTGTTCTCTTTGTTCTCTTAATATTGGCTTCCCTCCCTTTATAAGTGTCCACTAGCTCAGCCCTGTATCCACAGAGCCAGCACAAGGTCTGGCATAGGTGTTTGGTAAATATTTGCTGAATACAAGAATAAAATATATTCAACTCATATCTTTTGAAGATCTATTATGTGTTTGGTATAATGATAGACATGCGGACCTCTTCATAGGTAAGATTCTGCACCCAATTCTAGTGTGTGGGTTTTTTCTCCCACCCCACAACAAGCAATTCTCTGACTATAGCTGAGTATCCCACAATTCAACCCAATTCTGACACTGTCTTCCCAGAGACAGCATAAGAGCCCACAGGCTAAGGGCTCAGTCCCACAAGACTGACCCTACTTCAGACGCCAATTGCAAGTCCGGGTGGTCACCTATGCTTCTGATCTGCTGGCTATGAACTATAAGTTCCAAAGACCCCTGCCTTGGGTTTGATTAATTTACTAAAATGGCTCACAGAACTCAGAGAAACATTTTACTTACTAGATTACTGCTGTATTATAAAAGGATAGAACTCAGGAATAGCCAGTAGGAAGAAATGCATAAAGCATGGTGTATGGAAAGGGCTCAGAGCTTCCACATTCCATTGGGGTGAGCAATTCTCCCAGAATCTCCACGTGTTCACCAACCTCCACTTGGTCAAGATTTCAGAACCCCATCCTTTGGGAATTTTATGGAGGTTTTATTACATAGTCATGATTGAGTAAATCAGTGACCACTGGTGATTGATTCAACATCCAGACCCTCTCCCCTCTCTGGAGGTCAGGAAGTGGGACTGAAAGTTCCAGCCTTCTCATCACATGGTTGGGTCCGCTGGAAACCAGCTTCTATCCTTAGGTTACCTAGGTGCTTTCCAAAAGTCACCTCATTAATATAACAAAAGACACCTTAATCATTCTCATCACTTAGGAAATTCCAATGGTTTTAGGAGCTCTGTGCCAAATAAATATTTCTTATTATTATAAAGCACAATATCACAATAGGTCTGCTTGCAATATGGCAACTGACTTCCCTAAGAACATGGAAGTGAGAGAGCAAGACAGAAGCCTGCCTTTTTTGGAACCTAATCTCAAGAGTGTCATCCCCTTACTTTTGCCATATCTATTCATCAGAAGCAAGTCACAAGGTCCAAAGGGAGTGGATTAAACCAGGACATGAATGCCAGCAGGCAGAGATCACCCGGGGTCATCTCAGAGGCTGCCTCACAGAGTGCCTATCACTCCACGTCAATAAATATAAACCTATTGTTTTTATTGTTAAAACTGTAGGGTATTCTAAGGTAGAAATGAAATAATTGGCTATTCGAACAATTCCCTATTGTTGAATATTTAGGATATTTATAATTTCCCACTAATTTTGCAATAAACATCCTTGAACACATACATTTTTACACTTCTCCAATTATTTCTAGAAGATCAATTTCTAGAAGTAAAATTGCTAGGCCAAAGGTTCTGTACAATTTAATTATTCATATATGTTGCCAAATTGCTTTCCAAAAATGTACCAATTTAGCTCTCAACAATTTCTGATTCATACATTAAATAATAAATATTAAAATGTTTTAGGGAAATGCAAATCAAAGCCACAATGAGATACCACCTCCTACCTGTTAGAATGGCTGTTATCAACAAGACAAGCAATAACAAGTGTTGGAGAGGCTGTGGAGAAAAGGAACCCACATACACTGTTGGTGGGAATGTAAATTAGTACAGCCACTATAGAAAACAGTAGGAGGGTCCTCAAAAAATTAAGAATAGAATTACCATATGACCCAGCAATCCCTCTTCTGAATATCTATCCCCCAAATTTGAAAACATTTATCTGTAAAGATATATGTACCACTATGTTCATTACATCATTATTCATGGTGACCAAGACTTAGAAACAACCAAAGTGTTCTACAATGGATGATTGGATAAAGAAGATGTGGTACATATAATACAATGGGATATTACTCAGCCGTAAGAAAAGATGAAATATTGCCATTTGCGACAACATGGATGGAACTTGTGATTATCATGCTAAGTGAAATAAGTCACACAGAAAAAGTTGAGAATGATATGATTTCACTCATATGTGGGATATTAAACTGAAAGCAACAAACAAACAAAAACTCATAGACACAGGCAACAGCTTAGTGGTTACCAGAGGGAACCGAGAGGAAGGAGGTAGAAAAGGGTAAAGGGGGTCAAATACGTGGTGATGGAAGGAGATTTAACTTTGGGTGGTAAACACACAATGTAATATAAAGATGATGTATTATAGAATTGTACACTTGAAACTTACATAATTCTATTAACCAATGTAATCTCAATAAATTTAATAAGAAATATTAAAATGTTTGAACATTTCACTTTTCCACAACGTAAGAGACCATTTTCATGGTCTCTTCCCCAATGTTCCTTCACTAACTTCCAGTCAGGTACTTGATGATCTTAAGATGTAACCACGATAACTGCAAGTTTTACTTCATTCCTCTACTTTGTGCAGTTTTTCTTCTTTATTAAGGAGATGTTGGTGAAGGATGTGTTAGCTAGGATAGACTAGGTTATGCTGCAGTAACAAACAATAATAGAAATCTCAATGATTTGCACACGAAAACTTATTTCTTGCTCACACCAAGTCCATTTTAGGTTTTAAAGACTCTCCATAACAGCTTTTCTCCCCATGGTGATTCAGATACTGGGTGGTTCCAACAGATCAACAAGCGGTATCCTTGGTTGAAGTACAAGAAGAAGAGAGAGCTAAAGGGCTGAGTAAGAGCTTTTAACGATCTCAGCCAGGAACTGACATACCTCATTTCACTCTAATATGCTTTGACCAGAACAGGTCATGTAGCCCACCCAACATTTTTGGTGAACTTTCAATTATTAATGAAATGTTTAACTTTAGTAAATAATGAATAACTAATACCAACAAACATTTAATATTAATACATTTCAATAATTGATACTAATAGATATATAATATGTCAGTAAATATATAAAAGTGATAAATTACTTAATATCTATTAAATTATATTTCTGTCACAAAACATGCAGGTCAATATACTTTTATGGATAGCACAGGCCTCTCTTAATGGGCCCAGATAGTGTCAGCAAATCGGCAGCCTTGCCCTAACTTTGGTCTTTTTGGTAAAGTCGTATAAAAATATAAAAGTAAAATTGCAAGTCTCTAACCTTGCCTTACTTCATACAGACAGACATGTGCCACTTTGCTCCACATGTTGAAATTGTCGTTGCCAGATGATGTATTTTTTAAGTGGACACAAATTGGCACTGGACTTTTCCACCTCTCCTGTTTCTAATCATCCATTGCCTGGGCATGTCAGGGTCAGGCTTACAGACTTGCTAGAACTGGACTCAAGATTTATGAGAACGAGATGTAACCAGGCCTCTCCCAGAGGTTTGGGAAGAACAGCTGGAGTCTGGCCCTTTGCATCATGACAGGGACTATTAAAACTAAAGCAGTTTTATTTTTTAGTTTTTGAAAGATGAGTATAGAAAAGCAAAAAGTAATCCAAAGGAGTATCAAAGGCATTCTCCTAAGAAGCACCTTTAAAGCAAAAGACTGTAACAGCTCTGGCTCTCTACCTCCCTCACATTTCAAACTCTTTGTAAACAAGAGGCAAAAATTATTAGGTTTGAACTGTGGATTTTCCCCCTTGACCCATTCCTGAATGGAGTTGAATCATTCCCACTCAAAGCAGTGAGGGGCTGTTTTGTTCTCCAGGCCCCACCCTGTACTGATGTAATGCACCCAGGCTGTGTTTTTCTGATGAGTGTGCTAGGGAGGGGCCTCGCCAGGAGGAGGGAAGCTGTTGCCCAGCGCTCGCTCGCGGAATGGCAGGGAGAGAGAAAGCCTGAGAGCACAGATGCCTGCAATAGAAGAAACTGACAGCTCACTCTGAGGACTGGAAAGCTCACCTTATCCCTCCTTCTCTTTACCCCTCATGACTGCTCCCCAGACTCCCTCCCCCACCCCAAACCCCTCCAAGACCATCCATCCCAGAGAGCTCATCACTCATCACCAGAGAGCTCTGCTTTTCTGAAACTGGTTCCAGTGGCCACACCTCCCTTCCTATGTAGCATCAAACGATGAACGATGACATCCCAGCCTAAACGTGCCTGCTGACTCTGTGCATCCAGGTTCGCCTCCCTAGGTAGAGGAAACAGCCCGGGGCCTGAAACAGACAGCCCAGGACTTTCTGGCCTTCCCTACTGGCATCTCTGTCATCTTCTCAGAGGAACTGTTTGTTTGTTTTTTTGTTTTTTTTAACTGCTTGGTTTACTTTCAATGTTAAATTTGTATTCGTGAACGTATAAGGAAGACCAGGGCAGAGAGCAACTTTTAAATAAAATTAAGAATATAAGCATTCCATTTATTATAAACCCCTGCACAGACACACATACAGACACACACACACACGCACAAACACAGTTCTCCTCACTCCCAATGCACCTCTTCAATGCCTTTACTTTTTCTGTTGGTTTCCAGTTTCCTGCTAGTTAAGAATTATTTTAAATTCAAGAGTTAAGTGTACAGTTTCTTAAAAAATATGAGAGTGATATATACATATATATATTTTATATATATATATATATATATATATATATAAACTTTTTGCATGTAATTTCTTAAACTCTCTGGTATACTTCATAAAATGTCAATAAATTAGTATTATAAAGTAATTTTATTTTTTTCATATGAAAGCAACGTTAGTGGAAAATTTTTACTAAAGATATGTTCCTCATGGATCAGCAGAAGCTGCACACAATCCTTGAATGTAAAGAAAATTAAGTACATCTACATTTCTGCAAAACATTTATTTTTCCTATGGAATTAAAATGTATCCTGACCTCTTTAAAGATTTTGACTTGCTCCCTGTTTGGTAGTTGATTTTTTTTTTTCTTATTCCCCTTGGAAAAGACCAAAAAACGAGGAAAGCAGCGTCTTTCCTTGAAGGAGGCTAGAAGTCACGTGTATTGTGAAAAACAACATTAGAGTACCAACAATTTCTGGCTCTCTTTCATCATTCATGGAAAGCATGTTATCTAAGACTCAAGAAGTCTGCACAAATGACTCAAATTATAAAAGAATACAGTTCATCTAAAACCATTTTTGTTTTTAGGCTGAGAATTTGGTCACAAAATCTTTAAATCTGATAATCAATTATAGCTTAACAAAATATCTCCTGGAAAATCCTCTACTATTTTTGGTTGAAGCCACTGTAACCTCTCTAGCCACCACATACCCCACCCCAAAATGTTTCTTATTACTAAGCAAGTGAAGGAATAAAATAAACCT
This sequence comes from Hipposideros armiger, assembly GCF_001890085.2. Taxonomy (NCBI): domain Eukaryota; kingdom Metazoa; phylum Chordata; class Mammalia; order Chiroptera; family Hipposideridae; genus Hipposideros; species Hipposideros armiger. Next base: position 7,595,403 of record NW_017731355.1, read on the forward strand.
ATTTGGATTTATTAGCAAGAGATTAAAGAAAATTTAGAAATGGACTCTATCTTTTATAAAATTCGTCTTAGGCCTCTGCCTCCTCCTACTCCTTTTGGGACACCCAACAGAAACTCCCAAGCATTTATCAACTGAGCTTGCTTAGGACTTACTTAGAGGTGACAATAAAGCAAACTATTTAAGAATGTGGGCTCTAAAATCAAACTGGGAACACAGCTCCATCACGTTAGCAGTGTGATTTCACGCAAATTATCTAACTTCTCTGAACCTCTGTTTTCTTATTTACAAAATACCCATATTCATAGTACCTCTTTTTGAGGTTATTGTGAGCAATAATTGAGCACTAAAAAATATTAGCCATTATTATTATATTTCTGACACTATGGGGGGTATCTTAACTGCTTATAATTTCTCATTTCTTTTAATCATATATTCATAATCTATATGAATATGAATGCATATATTCATATACTCCTAACTTTATTCATATACCTATAACTTTAACTTCAGTTAAAGTTCAAAAGCATAAGAAACCCCGATGTTTATTACTAAAATTATAGCAATAAGAAACTAGAAATTATAATTCTGCAAATTCACGTCAATATTATCTTCATCATATTGACAAAGGGCATTCATTTCATCACAATTTTTTTTTTTTTTTTTTTTAGCTGAGCCATCCTGCTACCTGTTGGTAGCTCAGCGGCTGCTCAGCTCGGGCTGGACTCGAACCGCTGT
>NW_017731355.1:7596227-7598338 GCF_001890085.2 Hipposideros armiger
CTCAGCTCGGGCTGACTCGAACCGCTGTTGCTCAGAGCTCAAACTCTTGAGCGAGCTCTTAACCAACTGAGCCACTCAGCCGGCCCCCCACAATTTTTATATATGTGAAGAAATTCCTGGCATTTTGAAAATCAAAATGACAAAATACTTTAGCGACAATTATTACCTGATTTAGCTTTCATTTACTGGCAAATATGGGTAGTAAAGACTATGTATTATCTGTGGAGACGCACTTGCAAATAGCAACCTCAGAACCTCCTGTTTAGAAAGAAAACAACATGAAATTATAAAAATTTTGAGCTTTTAAAGCACCAAATGCAAGAACAATAAACATCAGATAGTAAAAGCATTTTTGTCTATTTTTATGTTATCAAAAAGTTACATTTCAACTTACATTTTCTTGTGTATTTGTTCTCATACCCAAGTACAATATTTTCAATGTACTTATCTTCAATGGTTTTACTACATAATTTATTGAGAGAAAATGAAGTCATATTCATTACTTGTGAAATGGGGAACAGACAAAATGGGTCAATATATAATGAATGTTACTTAGACTAGGTTAAAAATAAAATTAATGATAAAATAACTTAAAATATTTAATTTACCTAAAATAGTTTTTTTACTATATACAACACACATAATAAAATCATAAAAATTAAACTCCAAGGAGGATCAAGAGATTGTATAGGACCGGCCGAGTGGCACATTGGTTAAAAACTGGCTTGGGACGCCAGAGGGCTCAGGTTTGGATCCCACATATGAGGGCCAGTGACACTGCCCTCTGCAGCTAAGATGCTGAACAACAGCTCGACCTGGAGCTGGGCTGCCGTGGGTCGCCGGCGACGGCGTAGGCTGCAGCCCCTGCTGCAGTGAGTTGCCATAAGCTACCATGTATAGCCAGCAGCCAGCGTGAACGGCCTGCAGCCGCAGTGAGCGGCTGTCCAGAAGCCGGCGACTGATCTGCCTCGCCTGGGAAGAGCGCAATGATGGTGCCAGCTTGGGCCAGTGGGGCGGAGTCCTCCACAACTAGACTGAAGAACATAACAACAGCAACTTGTCTGATCCCCTTCCCCCGATTCCCCAATAAAAAAAAAAATCTAAAAAAAAAAGAGAGATTGTATAATTTTAAAAGGGCAAATAAGTCAGAAAAGATTGGAAAACCCTACTATAGGCGATGAAGGGTTTTATGCAAAGGAGTGAAAGATGGACTTAAGAAGAATAAGCCTGAGACAAAGAGAATGGTTAGGGGACTGTTGCAAAAACCTATATGGAAGATGATAAAGAGCTAAATTTAAAGGTGGTAATAGGATTGGCCTAAAGAGGAGAGATTTGGAACAATTTTAGGAGGTAAAATTGTCAGGATTTGTGATGGAATGATGGGGTAGAGTTTCTCGGTGAGAAAAGGAGAGAAAGAAGTCATGGATGGCACCCAATTACCACTTGGCCAATAGGGATGTTGGTACAAACTACTTAGGTAATGAGTGCTGGGGGAGGAATTATTAGGAGAGATGATAATGAGCTCAGTTTAACCAACCAACAAGTCAGGGTTTTTTTTCCTAGCTAAGCATGCATTCCCTTTCCTTCTCCTTTTTTCCCCTTTCTTCTACTATACTCAGCCCCTTTTCCTTTATTCTGATGCTAGTGACTTACAAAAACTCAGAATATATCTTGAGCGTCTCTGGGTTATGGATAGAGGTAAGGTATAATTTACAAAACTAACGTCAACCTGTAAACCCAGCCTCAGCTGTGACCACTAGACCCAAATTCTGGTTTTAGTTCTTCCATGAACCAACTGTATGATCTTGGGCAAGTCACTTAAACCCTCTGGGTCTCAATTTTTTTTTCTCTGCAAAATAAGGGGAATAAAACAGATACCTTTGAGGCTTCTTCCAATACACAGATTTTGATTCCATAAAATCAATGCTATTTGCTAAACACAGAGCTTGGCAAACTCTGAATAATCCATATAGCAGTGTAATGATTAATTTACATTGACTAAAATTATCTCTCATTTAATGCCAGCTAGCAGGCTGCATCATGATGTTCCGAAGTTTAAGATTAGATAGATAGATAGATAGATAGATAGATAGATAGATAGATAGATAGAT